>NC_060965.1:4211900-4326900 GCF_910589235.1 Vespa crabro
GCTACGATAGTCGAGTACGTAGAAACGATTCCGATCGTAAATCTTAAGCTACTGAAAATCTCGCGCTGCATTTTAAAATGAATCAATCTTTTAAAAAACCGCAAGAACAAAGCTTTCGTGAAAATTCATAAATATGAAAGAAACAAAGAGAACATTTAAAAGGGGAAAATAAAGAGATCGATAATATTTAAAAGTTAGGCATAATGAAGAAGGCTTATTTAAGAAAAAAAAAAAAAAAAAAAAAAAAGAAAAAAGAAAAGAAAGAAAGAAAAAGAAAAAGGATAAATATCGTATAAATTCAGAAGGATCTTTGCAAGGTACTGTTCGTTGCCGACAAAAGAACGAAAGGGAAAGATCGCAATAATCGATACACCTATCCTCGCGTTAAAGGATTCCTCTGCGCCTTGTACATCCGTCCAGGACGTTATTGATCCTGCGCACGCAAGCCTCCGTATCCCATTGCGATTTAATTGATCGTACCGATTAATAATCGCGTCTCCGAATAACGCGCCCTTTCCCTTCCCTTCATACGATCTCGGCGTTCCCTCTTTACCTCTCCCGGGACGTCTCCAACGACGACCTGGCACCTAATATAGCGAGACGAATTTATTATGGCCGACGAGGCGTCGGTTATACCTTCTGGTCGATCGAGCACACCGTATTTCCGATCATGAACACAAACGTATGTGACGGTGTGCGTGAGGCTATCGTGTAACGGCTTGTCGTATAATAAGGACGCATTTGTAATCAATATTTTAACGTTACCGAAGAACGTCGAGCTAAGGAACGCGGATGGTAAAAGGTTGGGAAGGTGAGAGAGGAAGATACTCTTCGTATAGGGTGAACCCTTTGAATTTATTTCATAAAGTCAACGAAGAAGTTCGTCGAAGAATCGTTAATCTGTTAATCGTCGAGGATGTTCGATCTATGAACGTAAATGTATGAGATTAATAACAAATTAAAATAAAATGGCACATAACATGATGATATAAACTTTTAAGATAAATAAATGAATCATAAGTTATCTATGCTTTCCTAATTATTTTTTTCTTCTTCGTTGTCCTCTTCTACCTTGCTCACATCCCTTTTTCCTTTCTCGGTTTATGGATTAATAAGGGAATAAATTCGTCGTAAGTATTTAAAATTACTTCCTTATTTATACATTGGAAATGAATTAACTAATGTCGTTGCAAAGGCAGAAGCTACGATTAATTCAGTCAAACATGCTGTACGTAATACTTAAAAAACAAAAAAAAGAAGAAAGAAAAAAGAAGAAGGGAAAAAAAAGAAGTAGCAACCGGTTATCAGTGCGTTCGTCTACATAGCCGGAATACCGTGGCCGGTCATGGCTCTTAACTGTAACTGAAACGCTCGATAGAGAACACGGACTTAATGCGTCAATTATCGACGATCTTAGCCTATCAAGATGCGCGTATAAGATCGTCGCAAAGAACGGTACTTCAATAACAGAAGCGATAGATCCTTCCATCAAGAAGCTCGGGGGCTGGACACAGTGCTCACTCGCTCCTTGTAGTCGTTCGCGCCAATTAATGTTGACAATTAACAGCTCCATTGTATCGGTAATTACACGAGGTAGCGCACGCTCGAGGAAGTGATGTAAGTAGAGAAAGAAAAATAAAAAGAAGAAATAAAGCAATAAGAAGAGGAGGGAAAAAAAAGACGAGAGAGAAGAAAAAGAAGAAGAAGAAGAAGAAGGAGAAGAAGAAGATGATGAAGATGATGATGATGAAGAAGAAGAAGAAGAAGAAGAATGGTCGCCTATCTCGTAACTTGAAATCAACTTCTTTCTCATAGAACGGTATAGTTAACTTTATATATATATATATATATACAATAAGTATAGTTAAATGTAAATCAACTATCGTCGCGGTCAATAAGCACGTTTTACGAAATCTTTTTATCCAATGAATTTAAAATAATGAATTTAAAGTCAAAAAGGATTGTGAGAGACTGAATTTCCCTGGCTCGTATATCGATCAGGAAAGGAGGTCGAGGATCAAACGAATGTCGAAACGTCACGATATTCGTGAGGAAACATTAGTAACATGATTGCGTTAAGGGTATCACGAACGATCCGTTATTAATCTTGCGATCGGTGCTATCATTCTTTTGGTCTTTTTCGTCGAATACGAGACGGGTCTTTCTCGTAGAAACCATTGAAAATAATGAATCCTTCAATGTTGCTGTCCAGTGGTATCGGGAGTAGTATACTTGATAGTTTACTTTTACACGCTTAAGAATTTTCCCAAGCATCATGGAGGCATTATCGACGACTAAAAGGAAGAAAACATATACGATACTAAGTCGATGTTGCGACTTTTCGATTCTACGTATGTACGTATATACTTAGGTATATGTTACCTATATTAAAGCGATAGAAGAGAGATAGCAAGCGTTTTACGTCTCTTATAGTTACGCGACACGCATAATCGCGATGGGGGTTGAAACACTTGGGTCTAGTCTATCTCTACGATTTTATCATAAGAAACACTTGGAACCCTAACAGAAAGCGATCGAAGAAGTGAGCCAGCTTCAGAAAGGGCCGTTCTTAGCAGCCTACGGTGTACGTACGAATGACCGCCTCTTCGGATGTATTACGATGTATGTATTAGCATAATTATTGGTTGTTCGCTATCAGTGCCGGCGGGTCGGCGTTCACCAATTTATGATTTCATCGCCGGTCGTGCCGTGGCACACGGCGCCCGGCAAAAGCGGCGCGTCTTCGAAGAAAGAAAGAGAAAGAGAGATAGATAGGGAGAGGGAGAAAGCAAAAGAGAGAGAGAGAGAGAGAGAGAGAGAATGGTCGCTTCGAGGAGTTCGATCCACGAGCCGTGGGCCGGCCATTGTTGTCCCTTTTTCCCCTTTAACAGGGATAATCGGCACCGAGAAGATATCGGCAGGCGAGAATACACGATGTACGGAACGCAAATTGCCACGGCTTTAATATCGATAAATTTCATTGGAATTGAAATTTTCGACTATATTAAGGAGTAATGGACGTGTACCGGGAGCCACCGTGAGATAGATCCATGAGTTAGTTTGAATGGCCCCATTCAAAAGAGAATTCTCTTAGATGAACTTGAAGAGCCTATTACTATGTTACTTTATATCGATGAGTTTAATAAATGAGTCATACCTTTAAAAACTGGTTCTTTTATCTTTTGTTAACTCCTACGCAACGAACTTCATCATACCGAATGAAATTTATTATTTGCACTTTATCGTAAAATTTCGCCTTCGAAATTTCCACCTTATAAAATCTTACTAACAACCTGCGAGTAAAGTATCCCTGAGAGGTCAGAATGTCGCGTTAATAACATGACTACCATAAAAGTTCGACGGTATATTAATCGCAGAGAATACTGCGGTACGCTCTTTAAAGTGCAATAACGTTCTCTTTGTTCCTTCGAAAACCAGATTGTACGTAGGTAATCTATATATGTGTATATATGTGTACAACTTGGAAAGTTGCAAATCTACGAGGCTGTTGAGGAAAGAGAAAGAGAGTTTGCAAAAGTTTACGATAACAACGAGCACGCTAATGATAAGTTAATACCCGTCCCGTAGCCGATAGCGCATTTTCAATTTCGTTTTATAGTAACGCCGCGTCGTTTCACGAGAACGTTCATTTATACATACGTCGATAGAGGTTCATGGATCGTTCGATTCTTAAGGATACATTTCTCTCTTTCTCCGCTTCGAGTTGGAGATCTCTTTCTCTCTCATTCGCGCGATGCAATCCAGTCCTTAAGTGGCAGGTGCTTAAGATTCCCTGCGATCGCGCGAGGAGAACCAGTCGTGCTGCATTTGGATCGCATTCGAATTCGTTTCTTTCTTTTTCTTTTTCTTCGATCTTCCCTACGTCTATACTCCCTCTATCTTTTTCCCTTTTCTCTCTCTCTCTCTCTCTCTCTCTCTCTCTCTCTCTCTTTCTCTCTCTTTTGCCTCATCCATTTTGACTGGCGCATACCAAACGTCGGACCGTGTTTCCACTCGCTGAAAAGTATATAAGAGGAAGATGGGCCTACGTTATACTAATTTGGCATGATCACCTTCGTCACTCTTATCCTTGATTAATCGTTCGGATCTTCAAAGAAATCGATTGACAAAAAGTTATATATAAGAGGAATCGATAAATGTCGATCGAGAAATTAGCTTGTAATGCTTGTAAAAATATGTTTCTAAATTTCCCTACTCGTAATATAAGATTGAAATGATTTCAAAGGAATCATTTACTATTGTAAACTAAATCGTGATTCGTCATACAAGACTACTTTAGAGATTGATAACAAAACGATCTCTTGATCTACCGAGTACCGAAAATTATCGTGAATGAACATCTTCACTATAGTGAAGATACCGAGAGGACTAGAGGTAGAAGGAGAAACAATTTGTCACTGGACGCCGACCAACAGGGGGCCTTTTCTTCTTTCTCCTCTTACTCCTGTCTCTCTCTCTCTCTCTCTCTCTCTCTCTCTCTTTTTCTTTCTTTCAGTCCACGTGTCTGCTTATAACGTCGTCTTCGCGCATGTCGAAACTTCTGTGGCGCCAGAAAATTTTTGTTAGTACAGGACGCTTCGGTATCACGCTGTTACTCGCTCATCGAGAGAAAAAAAAGAAAACAAATATTATACAATATTAATCTGTGACCGTGAAAGAAAGTGAGAATCGATCGATCGATCTAAGAACTTGATAACCATAGTTACAACGAAAACTATAAACGAAACTATTTTTCTTTTTTCTTTTTTCTTCTTTTTTTTTCTTTTCTTTTTCTCTTTTTTTTTTTTTTTTTTTTATTTATTTCTTTTTCTGTTCAAATGTTATGTTCGAAACAAATAACGTTACGTTTGATTTTAGAAGATCCATCGAGATTAATAAAATCTTTAATGATAGATTAGAAGAGTATACGTGACATCAAAATAAATAAAATAATAAATAAATAAAAAACGAGGTAAAAAGTTGTCCCATTCTCAGACAACTAACAATGAGATTATATTACATTACGCCCTGATGAAAACTTAGAGAAGGGTGATTGTAAAATGACGCTCGCACACGTGGAAGAAATTTATAGGGGTTTCTCTTTCTCTCTCTCTCTCTCTCTCTCTTTCTCTCTTTCTCTCCCTATTTCTCTCTCTCTTTCTCTCTCTATCTGACTCGAGTCACACGTAAAGCGAAATAACTTAAAGACTGGCCGCTAGCAAAAAGATATACCTACGTCCTCTCTTTTTCGCTTCTTCTTTCTTCTTCTTCTTTTCCTTTTCATTTCTTCTATAGCTAGCACGCTTCTCAATTATTGCAAGGCCCAGTTTTTCAGTTAACCGAGATTAGTTCTAGTCGTAAGCGTGCACTCCTCAATGATTTCTTATGAGGACGGACAATCGTGGGAGTTAATTAGACAAGCTATCCAAAAATTAACATTCGTGACATTAGAAATGCTATTTCAGAAAAGAAAACTAACGTTTAATTTAGTTTATGAATTTAAAAAAGAAAATTATTAAGAACATTTTTAAGAAATTTTTCATTTGTTACCTTTATTTCATGATAATATCAAAGAAACAAATTAACGAATCACAAATCGTATTTTATTCGTTTATGAAGGAAAGGAAAAAAAAACAAAAAAAAAAAAAAAAAGAAGAACAAAAAGAAAAACAAAAAAGAGAGAAGAAAAAAATAAAAAGAGAAAAATGACTTTATATCTTAATTTAACTATTTTTATCAGCACAGTGCGATAAAATCAATTTTTCAATTGAACCTGGTAATTTTATATGCGTGTATATAAGTACATATATAAATGTATATAACTGTATGTCCTCATTAGGATCCAGTCGAACGAAACGGAGCCCTCGAAACGAGACTGTAGAAACAGAGGCTCTTGCCATTTTCAGAATCACTTACCAACGCGATGATGGCACTTTACGCGCTCATATAAATCGAAAAAGCAAAGGAAGATTACACTCGAGTTTCTCGAACGTAGAGATACGTCGACGTCCCTCGTAAAACGATAGCCATAATAGATGCATCTCGGTAGAAAGACGCGCGAGCGATGCGCTGCGTGATGCGCTGTGCTATAAAATCTGCGGTTTCATAACTTTCGGCCTTTCTCTACGTCTCCTTCCTCGTCTCCAAGAGCACGTCGTTCTTTGATATTTCATCCGACTATTTTATTTATTTCCTTGGATAGTTACATAGATCCCAGCGAGTCATTCGATTAAAAAAAAAAAAAAAAAGAAAAGAAAAAGCTCTTCCCTTGTTTTCTTTTCGAATATCCTAGGATAATCCTTAAAAAGAATTTATTAAAATTTGTGCAAACGTTTGTAAAAGAAAAAAAAAAAGAAAAAAGAAAGAAGGAAAAAGTCGCGTTTTGTCAGCGACGGACAAAAAAGAAAAAAAGAAAAAAAGAAAGAAAGAAAAAAAAAACCAACGATTGCATTTACTGGGGAGAAGGAAAGCCTCGGCATCCTCGTAAAATCATATTCGTAATGGTGCCGTAGAGAGATAGGATGTTGGCAATGTGCGGTTTCGTGCCATACTATCGTAGCTTTCCATTCCATCCTTCTCCCCATTTTAAAGCTTGAAAGGACCTCGTAATAATCGATACCTAAATGCGACCACGTTTTTCCATCTTGTTCGAACACCCCAAGAAATGGATATTACGATGGGTTTCTAAGTTTTTTGCGAAACTACAAAAAATTAATATGCTTTCGTGCATAGGCATAAGTCAACACTAAATTGCCCTGATCGAGCTCATACCAAAGAGAGAAAAAGAGAGAAAGAGTGAGAGAGATAGATAGAGATAGATAAACGATTTCCATGTAATAAGAAAACGTTTGATAACGTTCACGTCAATTATTTTTTATTTCCTTAGTTTTTAGAGAGTTACAACACAACAACAAAAAAAAAGAAAAGAAAAGAAACTAAGAAGAGTACACGTATGTGTAAGTATTATATAGGTAAAGCAAAGGAGAAATGAGAAGGAAGGAAGGAGACGCGTTCTCGATCGGGATCTCCTCTTCTATGTCCGTCCTTGTTCCTCGCATTACGAGCGTGTGCGTGAAATATAGGTTGATATCGCGATAAATAATGAGGTGCCCTTCGCGGTGATGCCCGGGGCTGCCGCTACTGTACTTCCACGACGTGTGCTGACTCCCTTTTCCTTCCATCTCTTTCTCTCTCTTTCTCTCTATCTCTTTTCTCTTCTCTCTTTTTCTCTCCTTGCATCCTGTGTACATGAATACACCGACATGCATAGACGGTCAACATTGAGGGAACCAGTGCGCCTACGTAAAGGCAGGAGCGTGCCTTGCATTCTATCGTTCTTTCGAGAATGATTGATTTTTTTTTAAAGACAACAGACTTAATCTGATATTTCATCTATGCTAACATTTCCATTAAATCATTGAGCGATGAGTTATTTCTTTTTCTTTTTCTTTTTCTTTCTTCTTTTTCCTTTTCTTTTTCTTATTGGCATATTCTTTTTCTTAAATCAGAGCAAACAAACAAATGATAATGTGCTGAAATATATCAAGATCAAATGTAACTTAATATATGATACATTCGTATTGTTCAAAATATTTATCGCATGAAATTTGTTTAAAAATTTTCTAACGAAAAGTATGAAATAATTTTTCACGTTTCTATTATATTTTTATTTCGTAGAAAATTTGCATCTTGTCATCGAGAAAAATCCATTCTGATCTATCGCTTCTCCTTATCGAATTATACTGAAATCGATAAGATCGATATACGTATGATGAATTGAATTTACTAAGAGATTGCTTTTGAATAAAAATAAGACAGAGAAAGACAGAATAAGTGATGATAAGCGTAAGTAGAAAAGTATTCAGGTGTCCACCTGGTCCTTCAATAATCACGTTCTGAAGATTCAAGAGTCAAGAAAAAAAGAAGGAAGGAGAAAACCGAGCGCGCCAAACGAATTAGCATAAGTGCGTATCTCCCTTTCTTCTTCTTTTTTGATCCTTTTTCTGAACCCTTTCTTCATCCTTCTCCCTTTCTTCCTCTCTCTCTCTCTCTCTCCCTCTCTCTCTCTCACACACACACTCTCTGATTCTATCTTTTCATCGTCAAGGTAGAATAAAATGTAAGTAGAAAATTTTTTTCTGCTACGAAATCTTTCATCTCTTTCTCTCTCTCTCTCTCTTTTTTTTTTATTTAATATAAAAAATAATTTCATTTCCGATCGATGACTACGATCACGTCAATTGCTACTACTCATTCATCTACTAGCCAATCGTTCTCATACGATCTGATTTAAATAAAACTGTAATTCTTTAAGATTCGGTTTTCACGGTAAAAAGAAAAATGATCGAGATTATACAAGACGATCATTGGCATGGAACGCGGATGTCGAGGGATCGATCGTGTCGTTCACATTGACACAGCTTTAAGATTGGTCTAACCATTTACGACTGGCACGAACCGACACGCAAGCAATGCATCGGAATCGTGTCTCTTTAAAATATACCGAGTTGCTTCCTATTCCTAATGTCGTAAGGATGAATGATGTTGATGATCGAGTTCACGGCAATCGATTTTCTTCTCTTCTTATTCTTCCTCCTCTTCTTCTTCTTCTTCTTCTTCTTCTTCTTCTTCTTCTTCTTTATGTTTCCTTCTACTTTTCTCTTCCGTCTCTTCCGTAAGTAGTTAACCTCGACAAGCTGGACGTCTAACGAATGGATTAAGGTCAATTTAACGATCTATAAATTTCCATCTCTATGATAATAATGAATAAATCAAAATAATAACGATCGGTCGTCTCATTAACTTTTGATTCTCGATACATGTAAGTTCAATTTTTTTATTTAGTTATATGACACTTTGCAAAGTCTACGTATACGTAACGTTCACTTTCCTTTCGCTTTGACGAAAAGTGAAATTCGTAGTAATTGAAAATAACTTTCCATTGATTTCATTCAAGCTCTAAGAAATACGTGCGGATATTATGAGAAAGAAACCCGTAAAATGAGAAAGATAATAACCTAGCGTTATAACCCTACAGGTGCACAAGACAATAGAAGTGCATAAGACGAATATTAGCTCCTGCGGTTACTCTTTCTCTATTTCTTTACGTATGATCCTTCAAAGAGAAGATAAAAAGTAGAAAGAATGCGCATAGAATATATAAACCTTTTTTTACACTTTCAAGAGAAGAAACATCTTAAATAAAATTAGACACTTCCTTGTGAAACGAAAGGGACGAAAAAAAGGAAAAAAGGAGTATCAAAATCTTCGCATAATCGTTCCCATTCTCTGTTCTTTTTAAAATCACGAAGAGAACGAGCAACGGAAATTGAATTCGTACCCTTGGCGAAATTGAAAAGGCAAAAAGAGCCAATGGCTAAGGAACAACCTTGTCCACCATTTGTTCCTCCATTAACCCTTCTAAGAAGGTGCTTTTCTTGAGCCGGAAATTAAATTTAATAATTATATCCTGAAACACGTAAGAACAATCATCTTCATTCTTATTATTCTTACTAGTCAGGATGATCGAGAAAAATGAATCAGGGGGAAAATATGATTGTTCGTGTTCTTAATTAAATCGACAAGTATCATTCGTCGCAATTCTACCATTAGCCACCTTTTCGTACGTTTCAAAAGGGATGCCACTCTCTGGATATTGAATTTAATCCTTTCCAAGATCTTCGTTGGGTTTCACAATTCGTCCCGCTCGGCAGGTCACAAACTGCCTTCTCGTACGCATCTGCAACGTTTTTTTTTCTCTCCCCTCACTCACTTTTTCATGAGAGGGAGAAAGAGGGAGATAGAAGTTTTAAGAGGGGGGGGGGGCGGTTGTAAGCGTCGAATCGACGTTAGACGCGCGTACGGCTCGACTCACGCAGACCGTACCTAATTATCGGCGGGCGGTCGAGTGTGAGAGTACACCGCACACGGTGCAACGTAATGGAGCGGGACGATCTATTAGTTCAAAGCAAGAATCCACTCTGATCTATGTCCTCCTTGCGTTGAATATCCTCTGCTATTACCACGAAATTCGACTCTTTCGTATTCCTTTTATTTTATTCTTTATACCCAAGAGAAAAGACCATGAGATAGTATAAGTTATCGAATTAAATTAAACGCAAAACTATTCAGATATTTCAATTAAAAAAAACAAAAAAAAAAAAAAAAAAAAAAGAAAAAAAGAAAAAAGCAACAACAAAAAAAGAAAGAAATAAAAACAAAAAGGAATCGCATAAAGTAAGACGTCACGTAATCCTTTCTAACAAAAACGATTTATCGGATTGGAAAGTAAAGAAGAAAAACGAAAGCGATGATCTGGGTAATTATATTATCCCCTATTAAGGGGAAAGGGCGTAGAACAGAAGATAGTCCGTGTGTGTCGTAACACGTTTTACTCGTTAAAATTGGCTTACCATTTGATATCGAATAGATAGATCACGTTCTAATTTATTACTCGCAAACAAAACCCTATACCAAATCGAAGTATAAAAGGAGATTCGATTGAATTTATGGAACGCTATCATTTCTTCTTTTTTCAATCTTCAGTATTCGCTGGCTCTGGTTAAAGATAAAAGGCAGAGCACATTCGATTCTCCTTCGAGCTACCTTTCTCGTACTTTCTATTCGATAGTACCTACGTATCTAATTAAATTTAACTAATAGAAAGTTTAATAACATATCTGTGAGTTTCGACAAGACTCAAATCTTCGATACATATGTGCCACATAATAATGCATTCTATCTCTCTCATTTTATACGATATCTAATTATCAGTAAAGCGATCGTATATAAACGTATTACACGCGCTTTTACAACTAATGGAGTGAGATCATTAACAGAATAAATGAAATTTGTATGACTTGTACTATTTCAATGGTAATAACAATTCAATTGATATTCCAATACAAATTAATATCTCAAAATTATTCATAATTGATTTATTTCTCATCGTTTAAGTTATTCAAATATAGTTTCTTTAATTATGTCATTGGACATAATAATATCATCGAACTGATATTAAACTTAAAACATTAACGAATTTCTTAATAATTATATCATCTATTTAAATAAAGATCAATCGGAATCGTGAGAGAAGAAAAGCCGATTAGTTCAAGGTAAGAGATACACCTTGCAGCTACCGAGAGGAGAATGTATTGTAATTATCTGTTAACACCGTTTACGTATCTAAGAATCGTGTCAAGTATGCAACCAATAGTACAAAACGATCTATTGTCACGGACATTTACATCGGCACGATACTCATCTACTACTTGCCTTTCACTGCCTGAGGTATTTTATATATATATATATATATATATATATATATATATATATATATATATATATATATATATTTCCTTTTTTTCTTTTCTTTCTTTATCTTTTCTCTTTTACCTTTTCTTCCATCTTCGTATTGCGAGCCGTACCTTTTATTTAAACGCTTGACTCTCTGCAATAAAGCACGCTTTATAGACCATTGTCGAGGATAAGTCGACATTGGAACGTTTTGCCTTTCTTTATTCCTGTCTCTTCGAAGCTATCGTTTAACGCACGAGTTGTGCTCTCATATGAATATTTATCCGATTTAACGGTGTTCTATCTCCAGGCAGTGATTAACGAGACGGACCTAGATCGTTCCAGGGAATCACTTTATCTATGATTTCGACGGTGATTAATATTCTTTTACCTACAATTCTCCTATCTCTTTTAAATTGTTGTCAAGTGTATTTGAAAAGCTTCATTTAACTTTATACCATATACATATACCAAACTAAAGTATCACCTTTGAAGAATTGTTTCTTCTTAGCATTAGAAATCTTCGATTCCATTTGTTTTGTCTACGTGAAATATATCACAGAGAATTCTTCGTCGGGTAGATCATCGTACTCCATTACGTGGCGTGAAATTGTAAGAAACACAGCGTACACGATACGGCCCTGCAAACGAGAAGGATCGCAAATGAGAGAGAGAGAGAGACAGAGAGACAGAGAGAGAAAGACATTCTCTGCTAATGCGACTCGATCAGGATTTATAGTTTCAGTCGACGGGTTATCGCTACGTTCGTCTCGGGAAGTGTGATTAGATTCACACGTTTTACGCGTTTCCAATTAACACGTCGCACCGGTCTCTCTCTTTCTCTCCCTTGCATTCCCTCCCTCTCTCTCTCTCTCTCTCTCTCTCTCTCTCTCTCTCTCTGTCTCTCTCTGTCTATCTCTCTTTTCGTGTGTCGTTCCTTTATTTCGGAGGGCGAAACGAAGAAATCGAGAAGAAATGAAAAATAAAAAAGAAAAAAAAAGACAAGAGGATAGCAATGGAATACGTCGAAAGATCGTTGAGAGTCGAAGGTAGAGCTAAAGAACTCGATCGCAGTCTCGCGTAATTAAACGCGAAATTAACGAAACCGAATTGGTGATTGGACATAATGGCGATCTTCAAAAGGACAGACAGAGAGAGAATAAGACAGAGACAGAGAGAGAGAGAGAGAGAGAGAGAGAAAGAGAGAGAGAGAGAGAGAGAGAGTAAGAGAGAAGAAAAGAAAAAAAAGAAAGACAAAGAAAAGAAAGATAGAAAGAATGACAGCAACAACTCGATGGGAAACGCGCGTTCGTAATTTGATTGCGATTTATGAGTAATTAATCCGCGCATCTTCGCGGCCCATTATATTAGTTACTCGATGTTCTTTTCTGGCATCGTATCGCGTTTCTCATGAGATTGAGAGTGTCGTGCCAAGTTGGTCCATACGGTTTACGAGCTATGATTGTTGCTCGTTCTCAAAACGAAAATTTTCTCTCTCTCTCTCTCTCTCTCTCTTTCTTTCTCTCTTTCTCTCTTTCTCTCTTTCTCTCTTTCTCTCTGTGTATCTCATGCACTCTCTCATCGCAAGATTCGACGGTAACAAGTTCCTTGTAGCGCAAGTGAGAACACGAAAGGTACGTCCGCCGAAATTATAGGCGCCCGATATTAATGGTACCTACTGCAATTACAGTGTGCACCCGGTACGCAAACGATCGTGGGCTAATTACTCGTAAATAATCCTTAGTAACGAGGTTACTCTTGCCGAGGAGTCTCTCATTGCTGTTTTTCTTTCTTCTTCGATTCTTATATTTCAAGATTAATAAACACTCCGTTCGAAATGATAATACTATTACTTTTAAATAAAAATATTTGCAAAAATTTTCAAATAATCATTTCTATAATTTAGTTATTACGATCGGTGAATGACACGATATAGAAGGTGAAAAAATTGAGAGAAAATAGAAGTGAAGGAGGATGAAATAAAATGGGATCTTAATCTTAATCTCCCAGTGCGTTATCTTAGTCACCTAAACGCTAAAATGTTTCTACCGAAACGAAAGTTCGGTGGCTGGAATTGACCGGTTCATTCTGTCGTTTCTCTCTCTCTCCATCTCTCTCTCTCTCTCTCTCTCTCTCAAAGTATCGCCTTATTTCTATCTTTTTTTTCTGTTATTGATGCCTCCATTTGTATATCAGTGACGCGAAGCGAAATGACTAATGTCGCTATTAGCCGACGACGAAAAACTTACGTCTCAATGTATCTCGGCCCTCGTTACGTTGCTTTCTTCTTCTCATCGACCTCGGACTCGAAGTGTCGAACCTCTACGACTGTACAACTTTCGAGATATCAGTTGAAATTTTTTACCTTCGGTCAAAAGAGTCCGTTACACTCTTCGAAATTATCCTTTGACTTCTTCTAATGATCCTTTTCCTGCTACCGCATTCCTATCCTCCTTCTCATCGTCAAATCGTACAAACGTATTATTTCTTTTTGTTCTTTGAATACAATCGGCATTTAAATGAAATCTTTCGAAAATTTTCATCAATTTTTCAAAAGCATACTCAAAAGAATTTACAAAATTAATTCGTGCCCCGAAGGATATAGGAGAGAATGTTCGAAACGGATATTAAAGGTCCGTCTTTTGATCATCGACCGCTCATTTCTTTGAGCCGTTCACGTGTGCCCTCCGAGGTGGTATAAGGCTAATGCCTTGTGACGTTGATCTAACGCGCCTCGATGGATCGCAGTATCTAGGACGGTGATATATCGTTAGAAGAGAGCACTACGTATCTGCGTTGAGAAAGAAAGAAAAAGAGAAAGAGAGAGAGAGAGAGAGAGAGAGAGAAAGGGAAAAAGGGAACGCGATCTCCTCTACTCAAAATTATATGAGCTCAGACCAAACTTTCGAACCGATACGTCGGACCAAATTACAAACCTGCCTTTTTTTTTCCAAATGTTCGAGTATTTCCTTTAATGGAGAAGACGCGTTCGAGTCGTGTATATCCAGTGATCTATCGATCGATTAAGAGCACGGATTAATTCTAAGAATGTAATTTAAAAGAGAGGAAGAAAGAGTGAGAGAGAGAGAGAGAGAGAGAGAGAGAGAGAGAGAGATGAAGAAACTCTTTTCCATGAAATCAATTCAATTTAAATCGATCGTGACGAAAACGTAATTATAAATTATAATTCTTTACTATATTTCTTTTCTCTCAAAATTAGGTCATGCTCCTATCGAAAAGGTTTCCATACATTTCTGAAATACCGAAGGTTCATTTGTGAGGAACAAATGAAGAAAAAAGACGTGTGTTCGATGCTTTTCGATATCGAAACTCCGAAGGAATAGGGGCTGGACTCAGAAGCTAAAGGTGAGAGGAAGAAGCTGAACGAAGTAAAGAGAGAGAGAGAGAAAGAGAGAGAGAGAGAGAGAGAGAGAAAAGGATATTGGCAGGAGTTACGAACGCATTACCACGAGGCGGCGAGGTGTCGAGCATGTTTATGCCCCGGTTTGCCGCTTAACCGATAGTCCCTAATGGGCCACGACCACGCTGCACCTCTTCGACTTCTCACCACCTCTTTCTCTTCTTCTCCTCCTCTTTGAATCCCTCTCTTTCTTTCTCTTTTCCTCTCTCCCTCTTTCTCTCTCTCTCTCTCTCTCTCTCTCTCGCTCTCTCATGTATATATATATATATATATATATATATATATATATGCTCGTGCGAACGGAAAAGCTACCTTCACCAAAGTGTTGTCCTTTGCCGCTTCTCCAACCAAGGCTAACGTATTTTCTTATTCGAGCGACGAAATCTTAATTGGAATTGTCACGGGACTTGGTAAAAGGTCCTGCCGATTCTTCCAAAAGGAAGTATTAAATCTGCTTAATTAGAGATTGTATATGTTTGCATTGCGGTCAGGTTTGAGAAGGTTCGTTTCGAACGAAACACTTCCGTTTTATAAATGGAAAAAGAAAGAGAGGAAAAGAGGGAGAGAAAGAGAGAGAATGAGAGAAAGGGAAGGTAGTTGTTATCGTAACAACAAGTTCAAAGGCTATAAGGAGAACCTTTCGAATCAGATCGAATTTAACACGGTGCTTACCTCGTTGGAATTACTTTAAAATGATGACTTTAAAGATAGACTTGATATATCCTTATTATTTTACGAAAGTGAACTCTCATCATCGATCACCGTCTTTCTTTTCGATCTCGAATCTTTCGCGACTGCTTACTACTCTAGTGAAACACCTAGAAAATGAAAAGTATAATAATATAGGACGCGTAACATGCAACCTCCAACTGAGAGTTGGACCAACTCTGAAGAGAGAAGTTTAGCGCCGCGGAATAATCATTTTATGCCGATCTCGGGATAATTCCCGAAGCGACTGCCACCGTAGACGTGATTCGTGGTTGCATTTGCATAAACAGCACCCACGGTGCTGGTAGGAGGATAACCTCTCCTCGTCTCATTACCCACCGTCAGCTCGGACTTAGACTCCTTAGCTTGCCGTCTTCCCTTTCTTTTTATTTTTCCTCTTTTTCTTGCTCATTCTCTAACATCGTTGCTCTTACCTTTCCTTCTCTCTTCTTAATCACAACTCTTACTTCGCGCATAACTACCTCAATTTGACCGATTTAAACGCGTCAACGATTTTTTTCTTTCTCTTTTTACAATTGCATACAAGGTTCAATAATAACAGAAATATGAACGGCGCAAAGGAAAGAAATAGAAATGTATGAATACTGCATGTGTGCAAGAGAGGAAAAGAGAAAGAGTTAGATAGATAGAGAGAGAGAGGGAGAGAGAGAGAGAAAGAGAGAGGGAGAGAGAGAGAGAAAGAGAGAGAGAGAGAAAGAGAGAGGGGGAAGGAAGAAAAAGAAAATAAAGGAAAAAGAAGGATAAGTATTATCAGTGGGTAAGTGCCCTTCCATGTCGAGATAATGCCGACACCGGGGTCGACAACATCATCCACACTGGCCATTCGTGCAAACATAATACTCGTTGTGTCACTGGGTAACAACTGGTTACTTGGTAAATCTCTATATAGTTTTACTTCCTTGCTTTCTCCATGTCTAAAGAAAAGATACATTATCAGATTGAAACTATAAGTGTTAATAGTCAAGATGAAGAAAATATCGATCCATCGATTTATAATACTCATAAGAAATTTCTGACTAGTTGTAAGAGATTTTCGCTTATACAGAAAATATTTTAATGATCTTATAAGAGTAAAATTTTAGGTAGAAAGAAAGGAGATACGCTTGCGTATACAAGGAACAGGTTAGTGTATCCTCTTTCTCTCTCTCTCTCTCTCTCTCTCTCTCTCTTTCTCTCTCTGACGTTCCTATCGAACAGACCCATCGCTTTCCGTTCGCGCCGGGCCTTGTCCCGTGTCGGTCATTATCGGCTCTCATTATATTGGAACCGATCAATCACCTAATGTCTGAATCTCTGTCTCGAACATCCCTTCGTTGCAGACGATACCATGGAATCATTGGACCCACGTGAACGTTCTCATAAACACACCCCCGCGTATTCATACCCCTCTCGTACTACAACGATCGATCGATTCAACGTGCAAAGATGTCAACGGGACACGCCTGTTATGTTAATGCGTCGATATATATATATATATATATATATATATATATATATATATATATGTATGCGTTACAATATAAGTCAAAATTTATTTTTAGGTAAAGATACATACGTGTAAGCTTTAAAGAAATAATTTATTCCAAAGTATATAGATTGTATATGTACGAAAAGATTGATCGAGCTACAATGTATATTATCATCGTTAAAATGCTATCAGGTTTCTCAAGTTGTATGGCAAGTAAGTACTTGCACGCGAGAATGTCCGATTCAATACAGATGTTATTATTTAATTTATGCATTCGTATACACACGACGTATGATTTTTGTCGTCCACAGAGGTGAATCTACTTAACATAACAGACAAGGAAAGAAAGATAAAGAAATATAGATAAAGAGAGAAAAAGAAAGACAGAGACAGAGAGAGAGAGAGAGAGAGAGAGAGAGAGAGAGAGAAAATAGGAAGATAAAAGATGCAAACATATCTATATGCGTAGAGACGTTAATATAGCAATTACATATCTGGCATTAAACATCGACTTCGACGCAATATAATTGATATCTCCATTATGTTATAAAGGAAGACAAAAGTTTACTCGACATACGTGTCACGTTTTCGAGAGAGATAGCTTTTCTATTCTTTTATACTTTTTTTTTTCTTTTTTCTTTTTTTTTTTTTTTATTTACCTATTAAACGTATGTACCATCTCTAGCCATCTCTCATTCTAAACACGAGATACTAGAAGTAAGTATGACGTGAGTATGACGACGATGATTTCTTTTTCGCTAACATGAGTTCGATCCCTCGAACTCCCTTGCGCTTTTATGTTAATCGAACGAAACGCCGAGGAAATGTCGTGCCGTCTGCGCCCGTGAAAATTTATCGCTGACATTTCAACGATGCTCGACCGACGAGATCGACGATCGCGAATACCTCGTCGACGATATCTTGCCGAGGAATCAGAGTCTACTTGGAATCATGTCGAAGATGGAAAATGATGTTTCGAAAGGAGTAGGAGTGGCAATGGCAAACCAACCAAAGGATACTTTCCTTTTGTCTTCTCATAATTCTCATGAAAAGATAATTGATCGAAGCTAATCATTAATAGTAATAATATCACCTAACAACATATTACATATATTTATTATTCGACTGCAAATCATTTTGATTTTATGTATATCTATGTAGAAATAAATATCCAATGAAAATCATTTTTTTTCTACACAAATACAATATTTATATCTATCTTCCTGACCAAACCGACGAAGAGAGAGAGAGAAAGAGAAAAAGAAAAATAGAGCAACGAATTATCCAATTAAGATAACGACGAATAAAATTCACGTTTATTACTCGTGTACCTTCTAATTCGATGAAACAAAGAATACCGAAATTAGGGGAAAAGCTTGATTCGTGAGTCGAGAACATTTAAGAGCGGTCTTGCAAGAAGCACAAAGGACAGTGTGCCTTTCAATAGCCTCTTTCTCTCTCTCTCTCTCTCTCTCTCTCTCTCTCTCTCTCTCTTTCTCTGTTTTGTGTAACGAGTACGGGACTGCCCTCGATGGCCGTGGCGGTTGATTAGCAATTTTAAAAGTAATAAAAACGATTCATAATTCGTTGAGAGAAAAAGCAGCCGCGCTAATGAGAAACTGCTGCGCTCCTTCCTCTTACAGGCTATACTATGACAGTGTGCGTGCGATGTTCAGCAAAGAAGAAGAAAGAGAGAGAGAGAGAGAGAGAGAGAGAGGGAGAGAGAGAGAGAGAGAGAGAGAGAAAAAGAGAAGGAGAGAATACTTATGGACCAATGATCTTTCCACTGACTTTGGTTTTGGCGATGCTTTACTAAAATCAATCGCATTTGCTTTTCCAAATAAATTTTGAAAGGAATTTAAGGCTCTTGTGTTTTTGTATATATATATACACATATACACACAAACACATACACGTATAAATTTAGTTACATGTGAATCTCTTTAGTTGCTTTTTAATCCAACTCGTTTTCAACCGCACCTCGATCGCGTTTATCTCGCTCGTAAGGCGAACCGCGAGCGTCTCTATGGAGACAGTATCGAAGAGAGTGGCTTTGCTGAAAAGGCACGAGAAAGGTGACATTCGTATCTCAATGGATTCCTTTTTTCCAGCACTCCGTCGTTATCTGCATAATTAGTTTCTTCGAGCGTATACGCATATATATATATATATATATATATATATATATATATATACATAAGAAGGCGAGAGGAGCATGGAATTTTTTTTTTTCCTCGTGAAATATCTTGTTGGACGCTTTCATTTCGAGAGACATTTCTAGGTGACCAGGTCGTTTGTCGATTGGTTATCGCATGTACTCAAAGTAGATTAGATTAATAAAAAAAAGATCACGAACTTTATTTCTTACTTCGTAAAAGAATCGCGAACACCTGTTACGAATACGAAACATACGAGTTCCTCGTTTCGAGCAACTTTCAACGATGGAAAAAAAAGAGATAAGGAAAAAAGAAAAAAAAAAAAAAAAAAGAGCAAAAAGACAATTGAAAAAAAAGGCTTTTTCTATAGATTTCACTCGTTTCGGCGAATCAACTGGAGCGAATCGATCCGCATCGCGTGGATTTAATTGGACCGCATCGGTCTACCGGTACAGAAAGTTAATTATTTATATATAATTAAGGGTACGTAGCGCGGTGGTAGATCGCGGAGATTGCGTATTTCGTCATCAATAAAGTTCCGCGCGCAGGTAGAGCCTTCGCGGTATCGCCTCTCATCTGCGAAAACATCCCGAGGCCCGGGATGCTGCGTACTCTCTCTCTCTCTCTCTCTCCCCCTCTTCCCTCTTCCCTCTCCCTTTCCCTCTCTTTCTTCTTCTTTTCTCGTTTCTCTCGGGAGTGGGCCCGTCGAAAGTCCGTGGTCGTTCTCGTACACGTACGACGACGCAAGGAGCCTACGTTCCGGCTAACGCGGCCGCGCAATCGCATTAATATCATCGAGATGATGAATTATGCCCGCTGGAGCTTTGATTTATTTTTATATCCGCCGTGCGCATGAAGCATATACCTACGCCTCGCAAGCGGCCGCACGGCTGTCTTTCTTATACATATATGTATATATATATTTATATATATATATATATATATATATATATATATATATATATATATATGAATAGCTGTATCTACACATGCATGCACATACATATGCATCTGTATGTATGTGCTTGTCGCTCTTATCGCACGCACCAATGTTTTGCATCGAGAGTCGCGATTATTGCTGAAGAAATGGCTATGGTTATAGACGAACGCGTGGCTTCTTCTTTTAAAGATTCGTCTTCGTCTTCGTTTTCGTCTTCGTCTTTTTCGTCTTCGTCTTCGTCTTCGTCGTTTTCTTCCTTCTTTAGTTTGCTCGCTTGAATGCATACTACCTGTTTGCCTTTCGACATGCCGTAATCGAAGGGCTCCGATTAATCGGATAATTTACATTTTCGTATGGCTTTTTGTTTCGACGCCTGCATATGACATAATTTATATCATGGTTCCATTCTTTTATTACGTTTTTTTCCTTTCTCTTTCTTTTTTTTTTTCTTTTTTTTTTTTCATTCGATGCCAAAACGTTAAAGATAACTTTATAACTTTGCAATTAATAATAAGAAGATTTTATATCGAATCGAATCAGTTTCAGCATCTTCTATTTGCGATCACGCTCGTTTCTGTTTACCTTCTTTATATTTGCAATTTATTATTATTATTATTATTATTATTATTATTATTATTATTATTATTATTATTATTATTATTATTATTATTATTATTATTTAAAACGTTTTACCTTCCGCACGACATATAAGAAAATCCTGAAAACGCGATTTCGAAAGGAGAGACACGCAGCATCCATTAACGTAGTCTCCAGAGTACAGAGCTTTCCCTCGACCGTATCTGGATTGTACCGTCTATCCTAACAAATTATACCGCTCATCGAGTTTACGTTTTCCTTCCCTCTCTTTCTCTTTTTCTCTAATCGCAAGAATTTATTGCACATCGATCCACGATATACACGCTCTACCGAACGCCGTAGGCATTCCCTCACAGTTTGGACACTTTTATTCCTCGGTATACTCGTTAGTGGGACGACGCAGTTTTACAGATTTCATTTTACAGATATACCTACAACTTGCGACCGCGAGCTATACGAGAAATCTATGAAAGAGCGAGTATATCTACTTATATAAAAATATATATATATATATATGCCACACGTTTACGTAGGATAAAGTAAATTTGTATTGAAACGCAATTTAAAGAGCTTCATCCTTTGACATTTTAGCAAACGCACTAATACAGACACTCGAATGAACGTGTGTAAGTCTTGTTCGCACAGGACGTTTAACCGTTTCACCGACACGTTCGATTCGTTTTTATTTATGCCGTATACTCTTAAGCATAAGAAGAGAATCTTGCAGATTTGTTAGGCAGTACGACTATACTACTCCAACATATATACGATATTAGTTAGACGTTAGATGGCTTGAATTGGTCAATCTTCTAAGCCAGCTGGTTTTTCTTTCTGTCTCTCTCTCTCTCTCTCTCTCTCTCTCTCTCTCTTTCTCTCTCTCTCTCTCTCTCTCTTTCTTTCTCTCTCTCTTAGCCAACGGCATCTTTCTCTCGCGCCAAAGTTCATCATCATCTCTCGGCCCCATTATGACGCGTCTCTCCTACCTCGTGGTATTTCGTTGTAACACTCGGTTCGCACTGTTAAACAATCCATCGTCGATTATCCGTTGCAAAATCATAACGTTACGCCTCGAGAAATCCATTACCGGGCAAGTAGGTATCGCAAATCGCAAATGATTGCCGCGGCGAAACCGAGCCTTCCCCTCTTCCCCTTCTCTTCCACTAGCTTCCCCCACTCCTCATTTCTTCCTCATCATCCTTCTTTCCTACTTCCTCTTCTTCGTCTTCTTCTTCTTCTCCTTCTCCTTCTTCTTCTTCTTCTTCTTCTTATTCTTCTTCTGCTTCTTCTTCTTTGCCGCCGTTGCGGAGGCACCACGAACAAAACGGAATATTCCGTGGCGAAATTAATTTCTTTTTCTTCCTCGATCCTCTTGAGATCCGAGATAACGGAAACGATTCAAGGATCGACCGCGTCGATCGGTGATTGCAAGAAAATCGATATTATTGCACGCCTTGGGTATCTTTATTTGTTGAAGGATCTCTTTTCGACGAGGAGAAAGAGCGATAGAGAGAGAGAGAGAGAAAGAGAGAGAGAGAGAGAGAGAGAGAGAGAGAGAAAGAGAAGTAAAAAGAGAGGGAACACGTTTCCTGTGCCGCGTTTATTATTTCGTATCGATCGTATTTCCACATAGATATGTTACGATAAAGTATTATTAAAGTTTCTAGAAGTTGAATTGTTTCATATCAAGTACCGTTCTCATCTCAATGTTTTCAATAATTTTAAGAAAATATCGATAAAAACGTGAAAGATAGGGAAATGAACAATGAAGATTAATGATGCATCATTAAGAACCGACAAAAATCTAAATCTATATGATATAATTTTTGTTCGTATCTCGAAAAAAAAGTAATCATATAATATGATACTTAGACTTATCAAACATTAATCTTTAGATTAATTTTAGATATACTAATATAATTTAAATGTACAATTAAATTTAAATGTACTAACAATTAAGTTTGTTATGGAAAAATAATAAATAGAAGAGATACGTGAATGTGTAATTTTAAAATTAAATGTAACTATATATGCATATAGAGTTTAAAAATAGAATAAAAATATTGAGAACATCGTCGGCGTAGAACAAACGGAATATTGTCTATCGTACGGCAGCATCGATCTTGCTCGTCCCTTCGGGTTATCGAGCCCTTCGCGGCGCGACGACACCATCCGTCCTTAATTAAGTCGTCGTTCGTCGTGGTGAACGTCCTGACGACACATCGTTTCCTGCCGAAGAGAAGGGATAAGTTAAGAGAGACTGAAAGAGAGAGAGAGAGAGAGAGAGAGAGAGAGAGAGAGAGAGAGAGGGAGAGAAAGAAGGATAAAAAATGTAAAGAGGAAAGAGGGAGGGTGCAGAGACCGGAGGCTACCAAAAGCTGGCGAAAAGAATGAACGAAGAGAGGGAGTTTGAAAGGACGACCTAATCAGCACGCTAATGCACCGATCCGTCATGTTGCGACGCGCCAAGGCAAGATAAGGTTCAGCATACGCATCAGGGAAGACCCGAAAGGACCATAGTGGACCGAAGAGAAGCCGACTTTCTTTGGCCTAACCTACAGAACTGGAAAGGTGGATTATAACGGCGACAGGTGCTCGACGGGTGTGCCCAGTAATATACAACTATGCGTACGAGTCCTCTCTTCCGATGTTGATAATAAACCTAAAGATCTAACATTCTCTTTAGAGATACTATAAGTCGATACTTCTAGAAAACTATTTATTGGGACCTTTGATCTTCTACTGCTTACGATTTCATGCTTATAAGAAATGTTAGTTCGAAAGTGTACTTCACATCGATTTGATCTCAACGATAAATCAAACCTTCTCGAACGTTCTAATCGATTGTTCGATACTCATTTTTCGTCCGATTCTTATAAGTCTTACGAAATTCTTCGAAATTATCCGACATCGATATCAAGTAAATTCCTTTTATCCAAGGTTTACAACCATGTATCACGTTGTACAGGTGGTACTCTTATGAATTCCTAAAAGTAGTGTGGTAAGAAGGGAGAGGGAGAGAAAAGCGATCTCGAAGGTGGTCCAAATATTCAATCTTCACGACGACAGGTGTCGAACGAAAGCTAAACGTCTAACGTTGTGAACACCAAGAATTTATTGAGATTTTGATGAAATTGTAGAAGATAATTTAATGGGAAGCCTTGAAAAATATATCCTTTTTCTTCTCCTCGTTTACGTTTCTTTTTCTTTTTTCTTTTTTTCTTTTTTTTTTTTTTTTGTTTTTTTTTTCTTGTCCTTCTTCCTGATAAGGTACGATAACAGGGCAAATCGAACAAGTGTTTTTTTGAACTTAAAAGAGATACGAAAAGCTCACTACGTGTGTTGTGCCAAAGTCTGAAAGTTAACAAAATAAAAAGGATAAAGCCGAGAATAGCGATGGAGATAAGGAAGAAGGAAAGAAGAAGAGGAAGAAAAAATACATCGAAATCACATAAACACCCTTGATGCCGACTACGTGTACTCTCTTTCTCTCTCTCTCTCTCTTTCTTTCTCTCTCTCTTCCTCTTTCCTCCTTCTTTGTGAACACACAAAGCGAGGGTCGCTGGACGTTTACACGCGTTCAGGGAGCAGCCCTTTTCGTGTTTCTTCTTGTCCCTCGCTAAAATCCCCTCGACTTCCCTATGAAATATGCATTTCGATGCTACTCGAAGTACTTTTGAGTAAACCTTTCTCTTCTCACGACCTCGACTTATGTAATCTTAAATTCCAGTCTATCGTCCGACATCACGTGTACATCGTTCTAATTTCTAAAATTCAAGTTATCGAACGATTAACTCTTTTCAAAAAACGAGCGAATTTTTTTCGTAATTCTTTTTAAACTGATAGAATAAAAGATAACGAAATGGCTACGATCCAACGGAGTGGTGACTAAAGAAAAGAAAGCTTTAAAGAAAAAAAGGGGAAAAAAGGAAAAAAAAAAATTAGAAAGAAAGAAAGAAAAAAAAAATAGAGTTCGACGTTGGTAGCAGCAGAAGAGAAGTGCATCAAGCTTGGCTAGGATAAGACCGGCTTAGAGATTGCTGCGTTTACGGCCAATAAAGTCGACTTCTTGTTGGCCGTTAACATGTCAGCTCCAGTTTTTCATCGACGTACTCTCTTTACTCCTTCTACCATCACTACTACCATCACCACCAGCACCAACACCACCACCACCACCACCACCACCTCCCTCTTCCAATTTCCCTCTTCCCTCCATTCGTCGTCAAGTTCTTTTATCTCTCTTCTCGTTCGTTGCAAAGAGAGAATTCGCTTTCTTTTATCTTCTCTCTTCTCTTTCTTCTTCATCTTTTTCGTCCACCCAGTTTCCAACCAGTAGTACGCTAGCAGCTTCGCACGAGATGATCAGGATTCCCATCTTCGAGAGGCAAGGGAAAAAAAGAGTCGTGAAGGAGAGAAATGCAATTTCGTCCAAGCGAAAAGGCAAACGCATTCATCCGTCTCTATCTCTTCGCACTTAATCGCAAGCTTTATTACTTTCTTACCAATTGTTGTTAATTACATTTCTTTTTTTTTTTTTTTTTCTTTTTTTTTTCTATTTTTTAACGAGACAAGGAAAGGAAATTAATTACAGAGACGACGGTCTCATAAGAAACGGAGGCTCTTCATTACCGATTGTTCTAAAATTTTCGATCGATCCCACTTATTCTTCCACCCTCTCTACTATTACTAACCTGTAATGAACGAAATACAATTGAATTAGACTGTAATTACTCGCAGTTAAGGTATTATGGTCGACGTCGTAAAAAGAATTTTATTACCGTAAAAGAATTTTAATGTTACTACGGGGGCGCTTATTATAACGAGAGACGATATATACTCAGCGGCTATACTTACTTAGGAGATTAAAAATTTATTACGGCTCAGTTCGTTACTACGGCGCTGACGCGAAAATTATTACGCGCGTAACAATCGAAATCGATATATTATATATATATATATATATATATATACATGTGTGTGTGTGTGTGTGTGTGTGTGTGTGTGTGATGAGAAGACTCTTCCGTTCTAATTTCGACAAGAGCTTTGCGATCATGAGCAAATAATTAAATACGAAATAAAAGAAAACAAGAAACTCAATGGAGGAAGAGTTCAAACAATCTTCGTGAATTGTAATTCAAATAAAAAGAAATGAAAAATATTTTTCATTTCTTTTTATTTGACTTTGAAAACGAGTTTAACAAAATGAATGATTTTATAGTAAATTGACTTTCGTTTATCGATATCACTTTTGTACGTGTACGACGTTCAACATTGAAAAGGAAAAAAAGATGAATGAAAAATACGAGCCATAAAAGAGAGAGAAAGAAAGAGAGAGATAGATAGATAGATAGAAAGAGAGAGAGAGAGAGAGAGAGAGAGAGAGAGAGAGAGAGAGAAAGAGAAACTCATGAGATTAATGCAATACACGTATGCACGCGGATAGAATTAGTAGACGCACGCGACAGGACGCAACTAATACAAACGTCTTACAAGACGGTACTGCGCCTTTCACTTGGCGCTCGCGTATTTCGCAGGATTTACACACGAGTATCTACCATTTCTTTTTCTCTCTCTCTCTCTCTCTCTCTCTCTGTCTCTCTCATAGATACATACAGAGAGACGCGTGGGTGGGCGTGCGAAGCCGGTCGCGACGGTGCACGTTTTGACGTTTCGACTTTACGATCCACCTCGACGACTGCGGACAACCTGCGGAATTAAGAATGTAGATTGCTATCATCGTGAAAGAGAGAGAGAGAGAGAGAGAGAGGGAAAGAGAGAGAGAGAGAGAGAAGGAGAGTAGATACGCCGTCCCTGGCGAATACACCGCGACAGGACGTCCACAGGACTATCTGCGGAATTCTTTAGGAGGCTCTTCTCAGAAACGAGAAAGCTAGGACGAGTTTTCGTCGGTTCGAGCCTGGACTCGAAAAGAATTCTGATGCTTCGTCGATCGGTCTTCTGCAACTTCTTTACAGTACTATCCTGTTTTCGATCTTGGGTTAGATGAATAAATTTACAAAGTTGTTGTTGATACCTATGTTGTCGTCAAAATCAACGAGAGATCTGATCAGCACCTAATGCCTTATAGGATTTTAATGTTGATAACTCGAGTGAGAGAGAGAGAGAAGAGAGAAAAAGAGAAAGAAAGAGTAAAAGAGAAAACAAGAAAGAAAGAGAGAGAGAGAGAGAGAGAGAGAGAAATTATCAACGCGTTAGCTAGAGAATAAAGTTGACTTCGAGAAGGTGGAGATCTTTTCTTCTTTCGCCGAACGAATGGATCGGTATACGGGAGTATGATTAAACGCGAGTAGGAAGTATGCGGTTAGGAGGACTCATCTGCGATATGAGTTAGAATCTAGCGGCGGTTACACTACACAGTCGGGCCGGTTAATTGGAATTTAGTGATCATAAGTCGCGGCGTACGAAGCGAGCCGCCTTCTTCCATCCACGTACGGTGACCTCGCTAAGAATTGCAATTTCGAGATCGTCAGTCGAGGTAATCGGTTGTCTCCGACTTGAACCGAGTGCCGACCATGGGAAATTCGTTGAGTTACCTCAACGATCAGATTATTAGTTTCTTTGCACAATCGATCTTAACTATCTCGAAAGAAGTATAATATTTACACATAGCCGACAATGATTCTGAGAACATTCGATCTGATATTAATCCTTTTTCCTAATATTAATAACGTTGAAGCTATAAAAAAGAAAAAAAGAAGTACTATACTAAATGGTGAAATTTATTTATTCAGGAAAACTGTAGTTTCTTTGGTTCTAATCGAACATACATATATCGTGTTACATCATCGGATAGGAACCTACACGAAAGAGGAGGACTCCCACATAAACGATCAGACCGTAAGATTTATATTCCAGCAAAGATCATGCACCCCAATGAACTTCCTGGTAAAACATGTTTACTACTTGATCGGATTCGTTATAAGAAAAGAAGATGAACGGATCTCTTGGACATGGAACTTAGCGGACTCGGCCATGAAATATTCTTACCGTTGAACAATCTTTCGTATCGTTTTCTTTTCTATTTTGGCGAAGAGTGGATTTGACTCGTGCAAAAGGACGATCTCAAAAGGATGGAGAATACTGTTCGCGGGTTTTCTATCGGCGAAGCCGCTACGCACGAGGCGGGACCCATCACAGCGGCTTAGGTTAGTTTCGAAGCCTCATCTTACTCTCACGTGGGGCGGCGTAATGAACCAACATGACTTGCGGTTTGCAAAGCCGTGTTCTTGCCTTATTGAAAGCAGTGTCGCTCATCCGGCTATTCCAGAATCGGATCTGTACTTCCACGTCCTTTCTCGACAGAAATGGCCGTCGATCTTTCTATCTCCTTTATCGTCCTTCCTTTGCTACTCGGACCTTCGGCCGACCTTGAAAAAGGCATTAAAAGATCGTCGACGCCATTACGTATGTACGCCGTTACGCAACATCGAAGAAACTCGTTCGTTCGGTACTTCCTTCTACTCGACTGAGATCTCTCATCCTTCTATCTTTTCCACGAAACGATCTTCCTTACGGACGATCTTCTTAGAGCCGCTACGTGCAGTTGGTACACGCGGTACTCGCTTGGCGTGAATCATTCGAAGCCGTCAAGAATGAATCTTTCTCATCCCGAATGCTTCTGCAAATCTTTTGTCTCCTCATCGATAAATCCCCCCCAGATCATTTCTTTTGAGCTCATTCCTCTTTCTATAGAAGATCGAACTTGTGCGAAAGGTCAAAGGTTTTTATGAATTCGAATAATAAATATCGTTCTAACGTTGATTATTGAATTTTTAATCCAATTAACATTAGTCTTGTCGTCATGTTTGATTTTAATTAAAATAATATACAATAATAAATACAATTTTACGAAGTTATTTGATATAAAAAAAAAAAAAAAGGATTGAAATGATACAAATCTAAAGCTCATTTATAATGATTTATCGTTAGGCTATGATTTCGTACGATGTTAATTTTAATGTGATCGTCGCGTTAAACGAAACAAAAAGAATAATTCACTTGCCACCATTGCCACTCGACAAGCTATGATAAATATTTGTTTAAATATATCTGAATATTAATAATCAACGTAATAAATTGTCTCGTGAATGGCATACGTCGGTGATGTTTATAGATAATCGCGTTAGAGTTTTCTTGCACCCTTGGCACAGAAGATGCAGAGAGAAAGAGAAGAGAGGGTGAGAGCAAGAAATGCAAAAATGTCGCGACAAGTCCGTCCTCCGTGCCGGTTCTGGATTCCAGTATGTCCAACGTGTCCTTGAGACTGTACGCGTAGGAACGTTGCTCGACAAGAAGCATCGATTCCTTCGTCGATCATGAGATTTCAAGACGCTCCGAATAGCTCTCTCACTCTTCTCGTATCTACCATCTCTCCTTTCGTTAAAATTAACGACTATTTCTTGTTCGGCTCGCGAACAACAGTTTGCCCCGTTACTCTTTCCAGAATTTGCGACTTATCCCAATTGAATTTGAAGTCTTACTGAAACTATCCTTCGAAGAAAATCAAGAGAGAGAGAGAGAGAGAGAGATCCAAAGAGACCGATTCACCAAGCGCCGATCTCACTATTACGACCATTAAGCTCACGAATTTGAATCGAAAAGGCATTAAAGATATTTTATGACCTCCTGCTGTGTGCCTCGCTCGAAACGCGCACGCGTACCTTCGATGCTGCTTTGCCCGTGGCTACTCTTAATTATCGTTATAAATAATATTAACGCCGATTTCGTTGATTCGTCCAAAGGACGATTAATCGATCTTTCTTCTTTATCGACGATTTTCATTTTCCTCGAAGCACCTCGAAGTGACGGGGATACCAAAAAAAAAAAAAATAAGGGATAGTTATCAAAATCACATCAAGATATTAAGTACATTCTCTATTATATATTAAATATTTATGTAAATTATTATTCAAAATTATAGCCAAATAATGTATATAATAGTCACTATTAAAGATTAACGAATTATCGTCATATGTCTACGAATGTAATCGGATAAATTGAATTGATTGAGTTTATTCCATTTGGATCCAATGGATCTCGAAAGGGCAATGGCGGCGTCCCATCTCGATCGTTTTTTTTTTTTTTTTGTATAAGAAAACAGGAGACGAAGAAACAAAGAAAAGAGGGAGGAAAGAAAGAAAGAAAGAAAGAAAGAGAAAGAAAGAAGGAAGGAAGGAAGGAAGGAAGAAATGGACGGATGGACGGACGTTCTTTTTCTTTCCCTTCTCCGGCTGTTTCTATTAGTGCGAGCCGCTCGAAGGAACCTGTATAAATTAATTAGTAGATACGTCCTGATACGTGGCCTCCCACCGTACGACGTGCCGCTATCTCGTTCTCTATCGAACGTCCGACTACGCCGTAGGTAACGTGGCCGTCTTTCTACCTACGTCCAACCTTCGAGTTGTACCTACATACGTGCGTGCCTGAGTGCGTGAACGTTCGCGAAGTCTTCAGCTTTGCGAGAGACCTCGCGTGCAGGACAAGTAAATCCTCCAACGGAATCCTGGAACTTAGCCAATTTTCTCTTTATCAATCTATTTGAGTTCTCCTGTCGTTTCGTTCAATTTTCATATCATAAAAAATCAATTTCTAATTAACATTTACAATCCGATGAAATTTTCGTCGAACTCTGTTATTTGCCCCGTGAGTCACGCAATTCTCTTTAACTTAGAGATTATCTAACGATATTATGAATACTTATCGGGATAACTTGGAAATTGGAATAGAAAAAAGAAAAATAGAAAGAGAGAGAGAGAGAGAGAGAAAGAGAGAGAGAGAAAGTATTGCTTTTACGATACTACTACGAGAATAGGAATTTTCTTGTAGAGATCGTAGAGAAAACTCGATCGATAGAGAAGGTACGAAAGTACTCGTTAAATCCATCAACTTGGAACTTAGCGCTTGTTCTTATCGCGATTATCGTAAGGCGTAGAAAACGCTCGGGCGTTTTATCTACACGCGCTCGAGTTTGAATTCCGTGGATTCTCCAAGAAAACATGAGGTTGAAAGAGAAAGACCAGGAGGGAGATAGAGATAGAGAGTAAACGAGTACCCTATGTGGATCGTGGTGAGATGAGTAATGAAGCTGCTCGTCCGTTATCGCTCGCACGAAATCTTTCCTTTGCTTGTACGCATAGAAATAGTCCCTTCTCTCTCTCTCTCTCTCTCTCTCTCTCTCTCTCTCTCTCTCTCCCCTTCTCTTTCTTCTCCTTTCTATATTCGCATTTTCGTAATCGAAAGATACTCTGGATTCAAACGATAACGCTCGCTATTACGAACGTACAAAGTAGGCATGTAGGTAAGAGCAATAATTGAATCGTAAAGGCAAAGATTTCTAGTTCTTACTGATTCCTCGTGTAGACGATCTGCGATGTTAAAGACTTGCGTTTCTTACGAACTCTCGTGAATAACTGAGGGAAGGACGGTAAGTACATAGTTTGTTTTTCAGACATGAGACGAAGTAGAGAGAGAGAGAGAAAGAGAGAGAGAGAGAAAGGAAGGGAGAGAAACAAAAAGTCAATAAGGTCGAATGTCGTAAAAGTAAACATTCTGTCTCTTAATAGACTTGTTTCACATTACGAAGAGTAAGGGGAAATACATCTAATGTCTATTTAAACGAAGTAAAAATAAGATTATAACAAGAATTTAACGGGTTCAAATCGATTAAGAAAAATAAAGTATCGAATTGGTGATTTTTTGAAATTCTATTCCGAAATGAGATAATACATGAATGATCATTAAACGAAAATGCAAATGCGAAGTATGACATTGCGTCACAAGATTGTTAAATTGGTTAAAACGATCGTTGACGCCTCGAAGTTCCAACGTGTGAGGTCTATTAACGGGCCATTCAATCGTAAAGTCTCGTCGATATAAAGGGCCTCGTTGTGGCCGCGTCTTGTTTGCCCGCACCGTGCCTTCGTCAAATCGATTTTCCGGCACCGCGTGGTACCGAAAAAGCATCGAGAAGGATCCTATCAAAAAATTCTGTCGAAAGGACAATGCTCGAAAACAAGGTACTATCCTTTTCGTATAGCAAAAATGTTAGCTCGGTATCATGTTCTTTTTTTTTTCCTCTTCCTTTTTCCTTTTTCTTTTTTTCCTTTTTTTTTTTTGTTTTTTGTTCAAAGAGTTCTCCGTAAGTTCTCCAAAGTTATCCAAAGTATTCTAATTTCTGGTAGATGTAAATTGAGTCTCAATCGCATTCCCGTTTAACTCGTGAAATCTGGTAAAACTTCTTTACTTTTATGCGAAAACGAGATACCTAAAGATACATACATGAGAATCCTACGATCGAACGTTAGCATCGTTACCTAATAGAAATCAACCTTGGCTCATTCTTTAAATGAGCACGTAAGTACGTAAGAGCTTACGACGAAGGCACAGGTCATTCCCACGTACTGACATTCTTTTAAAACAAAACAAGTGCAAACGAGGTTGTTGCAATCGACCATTTAACTTCAAGCCTGAGAGAAAATACTTTTTCCCGCTATTAGATTCATTTCATAAGGAATTTCTCCAACTAGGTAAAGACTATTTCACAATGATCTAACAAACGTAGATAGAGGTAATGAGCGTAACGTAGTAGCCGGACTCATCGAACGATTATTACAAGTTACATACATTCGAAAGGCTGTCTCCTTCAATCTCCAACATGGGATCTCAAGAGATCATCAATAGGATTAACTTTTCCTCTTCGTAGAGTCGATCAGTGAATTCCCTTTCTCTTTTTATTCGTACGTTTTTTTTCTTTCTTTCTTTCTATCTTTTTTTTTCTTTTTTTTTTTTTTTTTTTTTGAACCGAACAACCATTCTGCGGAAGACAAGAAGAAGAAGAGAAGATAGGGATAACAAATGAAAGAAGAGAGAGAGAGAGAGAGAGAGAGAGAGAGAGAGAGAGAAAGAGAGAGAAAACTTGCACGGTTGCTCGGTACTCGCAAGAAGGAAGATGAAGAAGAAGAAGAAGAAGAAGAAGAAGAAGAAGAAATGGAAAAAGGTGGTCCAAGGCGGTCGAAACATTCCCGGCTCAGGGCGTGCATTAAATATGATATATGCTTATTGAATTTGTAAGTAAAACGGCTGATGGTAGAACTCCTGCGTCTGGTGGTAGTCGAGAAAGGGCGCGTTGGAAGAAGGTCGATGAAGAAAACGAAAAGAAAGAGAGAGAGAGAGAGAAAGAGAGATAGAGAAAGAAAGAGAGAGAGAGAGAGAGAGAGAGAGAGAGAGAGAGAGAGAAAGGAGATAGATAGATATACGTACATATGTACGTACACATATATACATAGGTATATGTATTTAGTTGCATATGTCTTCCTCCCTCGCGCTCTCTTTTCACCCTTCCTTTTTCATGTTTCTCTCTCTCTCTCTCTCTCTCTCTCTTTCTCTCTCTCTCTCTCCATTCTCTCTTTCTCTGTCTTTCACTTTTTCTCTCTTTTACTTGCACCGCATCTCTTCTTCGCTATCTCTCGCTCGCTCTTCCATTCATTCTCTCTTTTTCTTTCATTCTCTTTCTCTTCTTACTCACTGGTAGCCGTGATGGTAAAGCGTGCATAATTAGGAGGATTTCAACGGGGATTACCCTCGTATGGACCCCATCCAGTCATCCCGTTGCTGCCCTTCTTTGTCCGAGCAACTAATTTATTTAATCATTCCACGGGCAACCGCCAGGCGGCGCCTTTGCCTGCCCGCGGCTCCTAAGTTGCTTAATCGTCCAAAGAGGCTGTTTCTCTTCTCTCTCCCTCCTTCTCGTCATCCCTTTTCTCCCTTCTTTGCTTGCTTCCTTACTTCGACCTTCCAGATTCTTCTTCTTCTTCTTCTTCTTCTTCTTCTTCTTCTTCTTCTTCTTCTTCTTCTTTTTATTCTTTCTCTTTTTCTTTTTCCTCCTTTTTTTTTTCGTCAAAGGTTTAGTCGTTCCGCTTATACCGTTGTCCTTCGAAGATTCGCGTTATAAAGAGGACGAAAGAAAAGAATGAAATTCTATAAGATGGACGAGCTTACGCAGATTATGAATGAGTCGATAATGCACTTTATTCGAATCATTTTGAAGATAGAAGAAAGTAGAAGTATAATGAAAGGGAGAATGATAGATAGAGGTGAACGTCAGTGAAAGAAGAAGAGCTAAAGGAATATCTCTAAGAGAATGAAGGAAATAAGGAACAGGAAGAAGGAAGAAGGAAGAAGGAAGAAGAGAAAGAGGAGGAGGAGGCGCGACTCTTGTGCACGATAATCGAGCGAGCGTGCCGAGGCGGGTGCCCGATCGACTGTGTTTTGCCCTGTCGCGCGTACATCGAAAAGGAATCCGGTTCGTGGGACAAAACCACGTATCCATGTTGACAAATTGAGTATCGAGGAACGGAGTACGCGCGGGCTCGTACGCAACTCGTCTCCTTCTTCCTCTTTCTCTTCCTCTTCACTCAGTCTCCTCCTCATTCTTTTCCTTCTTTATCCTCCTGGGTGGCTTTTCCTGATTGAGTATTATCAGTTCGATGAAATACCTCTTGATTTTAACTTTTATCTTTCTTCATATTATAAAAAATGAGAATTGAAGAATGATTTGATCAAATTTATTTATCTATTTCAATTTGTCCAAACTCTTTTGATTAACGTTACGGAAAAGTTTCAATTAAAAAGAAGAAAGTACGATATTTCTTTTCTTTGTTCTTTTTTTTCTCTTTTTTTCTTGTTTTTTTGTTTTTTTTTTCATTCAATCTTTAATTCAAAGCAATTCTCTTTACGACTTGTTTGGTGCCACGAAGGAAGGCTGATGACCGAGCAAAATAATTCCTTATGATAATCTTCCGAGTAAGGATGCCCGACATAAATCGGTCGAATCGGTTTTTCGCGTTACCCGATATGGAATCTCGTTCGTGAAAAAGAAGCCGATAGCGTCCTTGACAAATCGAGTCCTGAAGATCGTCCTTGACTCGTCACGTCATATGTTCGGTATTCGCATTCTCTCTTTCCCTTTTCTCTTGTTCATTGGAAAGTATTGAGAAGGAAGGAAAAAATCTCTTGGAGGGAGGATCGATAAAACATTCAACGTTCGTAGTAAATTTGAAGAAGTGCGGATGTACGACTTGAAAAGAGAGGGAGAATAAGACAGAAAGAGAGACAGAGAGAGAGAGAGAGAGAGAGAGAAAAAGTTCGTTGACCTTGAGGCCAGTGTCCGAAGAACATAATCGACGAGCGACCGGTCCGTCAAATTTATCGAGCCTGTGCATTGTGATGCCCAGAGAAGAAGAGGAAGAAAAAGAAGAAGAAGACGAAGAAGAGGAAAAGGAAGAAGACACCTACCGCCTTCTTCGAGATCTTTCACTCTCTCACTCTCTCTCTCTCTCTCCTTCTCTCTTCAAGATATCCGAGCAGGAATTAATCAAAACGCATCGCAACAGTGATTTAGAATCCATCATCCTGAACGAGGCATCGATCCAACGAGCAGAGTGACGCCTTTTCGATCGAGCTCGCGGGTGGAAGACGAATAAAAAGAAGAGGTAACCAATGCGAAGCAAAAAGACGAAGAAAGAGGGAGAAAGAGAGAGAGAGAGAGAGAGAGAGAGAGAAAGAGAGAAAGAGAGAGAGAGAGAAAAAAAAGGGTGGGAGGGAGCCGTAGTCAATTCGAACGAGCATAATTTTAAGCGGAGTTCTTTCAGCTCTCGAAAGTTAACCGGCCTGGTATTCCTTCGTCTGAATTATCGTTGACCTCCAACACGGTCTTACAAGGCGCTCGACTGCACAGAGTGCAGCCCTTCCTTTCGTTTCTTCTCCCCTTACCGTCCTCCTTCATCTTCTCCTCCTACTATTCCCTTCCTCGGCGACCCCACGCCACCGAGATGAGGGCCAAGCGCGTTCCGACAGTGTTGCACCGCATAAATTGATACCCTGCCTCGCTGGACTTTCTGTGTTACCGGCGAGCATCGACACGAACAGCAACCCCCTCCACCTTTTCATCTACCTCCTCCTCCTCCTGGCATGTACCTCTCCAGCCACGAATCTTACTTACGATTCTTTCCTTTCCTCGCACCCTACACCTAAATATCCTCCCGAGCTTTCGTCGCACTTAAATCACTTTCAAAGGAAACTCCGATATCGTAAGATTCTCTTCTTTCTTTCAAGGAATTCTTTTAATACTTGTCACGTCGAAGATTTCTCATTGAATATCATTATGGTTCTCATGGAAGAAAACTTGTATACTAAACGTGATCCATCAATAAGACAATAGGATTGAAACTTGTTCGACAATAACAAAACCAATAAGAATAAAATGTTGTTAATTCCAATCCCATTGATATCCAATTTTAAGACACAATTCTGAAAACTCTGTGTGATTTTGAGAATCCCTTCGTTTCTCTAATTAAAAAGTAAAATCGAATTGCCTGACCTGAATGAATGTGATCGAAAGAAAAAGAGAAAGATACAGAATCGAAGGAAGAGATGGTCCCCTGTTTTTTGCGTCAAGGTTTGCTATTTGCATAAGCTCATCGTCGTTGTTGCGGCTCTTACAAACGATAACGTTTTCACATAACACATACATAAAAGAGAAGAAGAAATCGAAGAGAGAAAGAGAGAGAGAGAGAGAGAACGAAAGATATGCATACATACATATATACAAGTTCGTAGTTTTACAAGAGTTACAGCAACAGCAGCAATATCGCCACCACGTTGGTACTCCTTCGTCGTGTCCCATGCCACTAATCGATTTTAAGCGGGCGAAAGCGTGCCTCCGCGCTACGTCTAATTGGTAATTAAGCTTAGGTTTACGGCGATCGGAAGAGGGTATACCGGTTGCACCCTAGGTTGTGGAAAAAGGTGGAGAAAAGAAAATAGCAAGTAGTTAAAGGAGAATAAAGGCGATAGTCTTTATTTGAAAGAAAACTCAAAAAGAGGGGAAAACAAAAAAGAGAAATTGATTTTAAAGATTAATACTCATTTCAATTGAATAATGAATTTACTTTAATTAATTGTCAATTAAACGATATCACGAGTTAATAAACGAAACAAATGTTATTTATTAATTATCATTACGAAATAAATTATTCTTATTTTATTACGTGAGATAATCGAATGTGATAGGAATATAACGAAGACATTTTTCATATGCTCTTAATATATTACTTTTTTCTTTTCTTTTCTTTTTTTTTTTTTTTTTTTTGTAAAAGCAGCACAAAGTTTTTGCGCTAATCTCAAAACCAAATACTCCGCACGAAGATTTATCTCTCTCTCTCTCTCTCTCTATCTTTTTTCTCTCCCTCTTTGTCGACCTCGTCGAGAAGCCATCTCGATTCAGCCGTAGAAAAGATCTTTATGGGTTCGTCTCTTTCTTCTTTTCGTCTTTCATCGCGATCGAGATGAAGAAGAGCCAACGTGACGACCGCCCGGCTTTGTTATATCTTCATGATCGCCGCTTTCTTGGAAATGTTAACGAAAAATCTCTCCTTTTGGGTATTGTACATACGTGCTGGGCCCAACGAGATAAGGCGAACAATGAGAAAGATAGATAGGAGTGTAAGAGATCAAAAAATGAAAAAGAAAAAGAAAAAAAAAAATAAGAATCTACAGCATCGAATGTAAATAAAAATTAATTTAATAATAAATAGAAATCATAAGAATAAAGAAGAAAAATAATATTGTCTTAGATTTCTTTCTTTTTTTTTTTTTTCTTTTTTTCTTTCTGTTTCTTTTCCTTTCCCTTTCTCGGTTTCCATCTGGAAACTTCACTAAGCTGCGGTTTATCTTTCTTCTCTTTTTCTTCCTTTATACATCGTTCACCTCACTCGACTGCCGACAGACTGATATATAGCGCGCATAAGAGATGTAGTCAGATCACGGTCCCCTTCATGACGCTGCTTCTACACCGGCAAACATGTTCTTTCCTACGATAAATCCTTGCGGAATATAAAAGCTTCGAAGGTGAGTCGAATGTGTAGAAATCGAGCTTTATACATTTTTCCCTTTCATTCGGTCGTTTCTATCAAACTTTCACGTGATAACATATCAAAAATATTCCCTTTTACAAAAATATTTTACACCTATGGAATAGTGTAAATTTGTGATAATTATCATGAATTTTCTAAGAAAAGTTAACGATAGGAATGTTGTATTATCGTGATATCAGACCGAAGTAATGATAAAGCGAGAGAGAGAGAGAGAGAAAATCTCTCATTACGACTGGATCGTCTCGATGTACATACATACATAGATCGGATCGTCGGATTGAAATTTTATTCTCGTGGGAATCGTTTGTTCCTACACGATATATCTCGAGGTCGTACGTGCGCATCTCTCGACGACGAGATTATCGCCAATTAGGACGTTTACTCGAATTTACCCGCGAATATACGCCACTGTGAATGGCTTTACCGTAAATGTTGGTAATTAGCGTATCGTTGCTCGTGCTTTCGACGGTCACCGAGATTGACAGCATTGATATCGCTATCCTTTCCCTCCCCCTTCATCACTGAAAACTCTCTCCAGTAAATAAACCGTTGCTTCTTTCTATAATAAATACCTATTGAAAAGAAAGAGAAAGAACAGGGCGAATTAATGAAACTTTTGAGCGCACGTACACACATATACACATACATAGACACATAAATAGACACATAGACAGAGAAACCCCGTTAATTACGAGCGAAAGCCATTGGCATCGTCGCGAGAAACCGCAACGCGACAGTTCGAGTTCCGCGATTATTCAATCGTACGTATAACTATACCTATGTAACTGTATGTGAGCTTAAGGAGCATTATATTTGCATATAAAAGTATACTCGTGTATTTGTTCGATCTAACACATGTATCTATCTATATTCCCATATACGGTGAGAGTAGTTACGTAGCTATGCGTGTATTACATTGTATATACCTATACTTATGTATATATATATATATATATTTTTGCTCAAGTGTACATATATATCCGTATCGTTTCGGTTATCGCGAACGTCGCGGTTTAAACAAAGTTCCGTCGCCTCGTGACTCTTTCGACGACGTTAATTACCGCTAGGAGAAAAGAAAGCTTAATCCCGAGTCTGCCCTCCGATCTCGGCGGTTCCGTCTGCGGTACCAGGAATTGAGCGTGCCGAACTCTCTTATGCATATTAATTCGATAGAAGATAAAAGGGTCTTATTACAAATGGAAATTTGCCGAGGCGGATGTAACTCCAAAGTTGTCTCTCTCTCTCTCTTTCTCTCTCTCTCTCTCTCTCTTTCTTTTTCTCTTTTCAAGCGCATGCCAAGATCTCCGACATTAAGTTTGTGTACGGTCGATCGATTCTTCGACATCTTTCCAAGGAATCTCGTCGTGATATTTTTTTTACGGATCGTTGAACGTTAAATCCTGTCAGACTATTTGATAATGAACTAATTGGGGAATAATAACGAATGTAATTCCATTATTTTGTTTGATAAGCTTTGGAAAAAAGAGAATAGTCTAATACCGTCGGTAAAACGGTAGCAAAAATATTCGAAATCTGATAAGAAGGGTTCGGGAACGCCAGGACTCGCGAGGTCAACCCGGTTCCACCAGTGATCTCACATTGATACTTTTGCGTCAGCCAGAGGTCTATCGATAATTAATTGCGTACGAGTTCGTTTATCTCAGATCGCGATGTGATTTATTGGCAGGAACTTTTATGGCGGGGCCTAATTTATCAGAAAATCCCTTAATCGTTTTCATCGTGCCCCGTACTACTTATTATTACTCGAGCTTGTTCAGCTCTTATATATATAAAAGGCAATCCTCGAAACGGCTGGTCGACCCTCGTATCGCCAGACTTGGTAAAACCATCAAACTCGAATCGGCCAGAACTCTTTTCCTAAAGACATATACCTATCTACCTGCCTATACCTACCAACCTACGTAGTACTTTTCCCTTTGCCTTCTATCCAAACGTATAATCGTGAATTCGATTAATTCTGAACCCGTCTTCATAACTTTTGATACACTTTCGTTCTTTTCTCTATCTATCGTATTGTATTAAAACGTAACGTCACACTCGACGTCTTTCACATAAGTTACTTAAAAAAAAAAAAAAAGAAAAAGAGAAAGAAATAGAAAAAGAAAGATTGGTATAAGACAAATATTTAATTTTTTTTTTTTTTTTTTTTTTTTTTTTTGAACGAATCCAATAAAATGATTATACCGATTTAGATATATTTAATGTTTAATATTGAACTTAATGAAATTAGCATAATGTTTGAACAACAATAGGAAATGTATAAATATATATATATATATATATGTGCGCGTGTATGTATATCTATCGAGAAGACTATCGAGTGAAAATAATCGATGATAGTCGATAGTAGATGGAAATTTCTAAGAGTTTACTCCTGTTTCACCGGATGTACAAGTTGTGCCCGATCTTCCCGAGAAGGATGGAAGGAACATGAATGAAGCCATGTGCGCGAAATCTCGTGCGAACGTTCCTTGGCACGCAATGAGAGAGAAGAAGAGAAAGAAAGAGAGGAAGAAGAAGAAAGAAAGAAAGAGAGAGAGAGAGAGACCAGAGTCGATCGGTATAACTCGATCTCGGCTCGTTTCAGCGGTATCGTTCCATAATCCAGCACCGTAGGCGGTAGAGTGGCGCGCGCGCGCGCCTTCACTCGCAACCCAACACACGCACGCACGCACGGGTGCGCGCGAGCGCGCTAAAGAACGACGAGACTGCATGCACCTGTTCGCACATGCGTCGATGCACCTGGCAGTGAATATACAATATTTCTCTCTCGGTGACATCCCTTACGCGAGATTCTCCAAGGAAATATCTTTCGTTTAATCGAAACTGAACGTCGATCACGAAGTCACTGTAACTTAGATTACATCCTATTGATTATCTATTCAACAGAATATTTTTCATTCGTAAATCTTATTTACAAACGTTCCCCCTTTGTACTATCACTAGCGATGTTATTTTCAATGAAAAACCAATATGGAATTATTTTCAATTAAAACATATATTCTTTCATGAAAGTATATTTAAATTTATTTCTTCATTCGATTTCTTCATACTCATTGACGTATTACGATATTACTTTGCTTGTTCTTTTCTATCTCTTTCTCTCTCTCTCTCTCTCTCTCTGTCTCTTTTTATATGTCCTTCTTTCTCTCTTTGCTGTCTGTCCCCATGTCAACGAATGCAAATCAGCGTGAGGTCTTTAAAGATGATTCCACTTGATACATTTCGAGAGGCAATATCGAACGACAGTGTTTTGAGAGAAGTGTCTAGTATAGCTAGCATTACGAAGTCGATAAAGATCTGAACGATAACCCTCGAGAGAGAACGACCGAAAAGAGTCGTTTGAATCTTGCATTACGGATATCATTGATTTATGAATAATACAAATTGTGCTTGTAACAAAATGAAAAAGGATTCATCGAACGAAACACATTTGTGCGAAACTAATCATTTCAAGATTCCTTGTACCAAAACATAAATCTATTTTTTTTTTTTTTTTTTTTTTTTTTCTATACTCGAAAACTTTAGCTATCTTAAAAGGAGCCCTTTAGTTTTTATCCGAATGAATATTCGTCCTCGTTTAAAAATAATAAAAGAGAATGGAAGGCCTGTTTTTAGCGAGAGATATAGGTCAGAAATAGCTTCTTATTTCGAGAAGGTAGCAGCGATACTCACCGAACACGATGTACTAATCTCTATCCACGAGTCCTACCCTCTATCTCTTCTTCTCTGAGTCGTAGCACGACATTATTTATTGCACCGTATTGCTGACTACTAGCAACAGGTTAAGATATCGCTCTCAAATTGGACGGTGTCCGAGCGAGTCTCCGATACGCAAGGAAAGGACGCGCTCTGTAGATTTTTCGCTTAATGTCGGCCTTCCTTTTTCCCTTCTTTCCTTCTCCTCCTTTCCTCGTGGACGTCGCGTTCGAGATTAATTGCCTATCGGCGGTTTGTCTCGAAAGTAGCCGGCCGAAGTAAGGCCCAGATTCTACTTCGAAAGCGGAGGGGTTTCTTCCTTGCTGACAGGAATATCAGTGCGTGCGGATCGCTCTCTCTCTCTCTCTCTCTCTCTCTCTCTTTCTCCCTCGAGACCTTCGTGTAATTATATCGAAAATAAGAGAGAAGATGGAGAAGAAGTAGGATGTTAGAGGAAAAAGAGGAAGAAAGAGAGAGAGAAAAAGAACGCCTATCGATTTTCTCGTCGATCGTTTTACCACCGTTATCGGTGGCCTTGATAATTGGGTGTTAGACGAGGGAACCTCTTCCACTCGTCGCTTTCGTATCGTCGTTTCGCGCGAATCATTAAATTTCTCGTATAATTAGCCGAGCTCTTCCTTTTTTCTCCCCGACGAACGCTCTCGATAATCACCTGACGATAAAATGAGACCGCAAGGAACAGGAATCTTACTTCTTAACTGCGTTCGGATATTTGTTCAAGTTGAACGTCCGCTTCCCCTTTCATATTTCACCTTTGTTTTTCTTTCAATCTAAAACTTTTTCAAAAACTTTTCTTATTTTTAACATTCCATTCTGGCATATCCTCTATTCGCAATTCTATTCGTTCGATAACGTCTTTATTAAGGAAGAAACAAAGGACGGGATTATTTAATTGGCGAATGATCGATAAAGATTATCGTAGACGGAACGGACCAATACTCCATTACTATCTATTGTATTTAAATTAAACTAGACGCGTGCTCACTAAATAAATCTTTGCGATTCCAAGAGTAGACGTTAAACTCGTTACTCGTTATTCGTTATTCGCATTTTCACGACAAGAAGATACTGTAAGTTTAAAGTGGCACGAAGTATAGCCTTCCTTAAATCACTCGGGAAGTTGGCGCGATTACCGGTGTTCTGAGATCGGATTAAATAATAAAAAAGAAAAGGTAAGGAAAAAGGCGAGAGATTCCTTTTATTAATTCAACTACTTCCTGAATAGTACGAGAACGAGTCACAGGCCATTAATTATTTCACGGATCATTAGGCGCTCTATCGTGACTAAGAAAGCGGTAACTCCTTCGAGCAGTAGCATTTGCATTTCTCTATATTTTTCTTTTATAAATTGCACTATGTTCTAGAAAATTGTGTATCATTGATATAGGAAAACCAGAAACTTGAATTATGAGAATACATTTGGAATTGATTATAAGAACGATCTCAACGTTTTTCATGAATTTTACGAGATTGCTTCGTCTTAGAATTAGGGTTGGAAGAGAAGGAGTAAGAAAGGGGTGGTGTTTCATGGTTGTCCTTAATAAGTCTGTAGGATTCAAGCTCGTTAAGGTTTAAAGCGAGGTATGCGTGTCGTCGCAAGGAGGAGAGACAATCGCGGCACGTAATCAACGCGAATGAAGTAAGAACGAGAAAGAGAGAATGTGTGTACTAAAGAGACGAACGATAAAAAAGGATATCCTCTTGGAGTCCTCGGTCTCTGTCTGTCTGTCTACATCTCTCTTTCTCTTCCTTTCTCTCTCTCTCTCTCTCTCTCTCTCTCTCTCTCTCTCTCTCTCCCTCTCTCTCTCTGTTACGTGGATAAGGTTGCCGTGTGACCAGTGTGGGCAGAGATTGCGCTCCTCGTGTTACTCGCCACGCTGTATTATTTGCGGCCGTGAATTGCGAGCGAATACGGTAATACGGACGGCGAATAATTAGGGACGTGCTTCCCATAGCTTTTTGCCTCTTCGTCTCTGTCCATTCTTACTTTTTTTCCTCCTTTTTTTATCACTCATTTCTACATAGCGAAATCTTCGCGTTTCGTTTCACTTTCGAATACTTTTGATTACATTCAATGATTTCTGAAGTTCTTCTTACTTTTAATGATATAATGATTTTCATTTTATATAATAAAATGAAAAATTATAGGTAAGAAAATGTACCGTTATTTCTCATTAAGCGACTTAAAAAAAGTTTAGAATTCTTTGGTAAATGACACGTCGTAATTGTCATCGCATGATCGATATAACGTATTAAATTATAATAATAAGTTTAATAAGTTTAAGTATAATATTCCGCGAGAAAGGTGCCATTAATCGTTACCAGTTAGCAAATTGAACAATGTAGACTTTTCTTCTTTCTTCTTTTCTTTTCCAAAGAAAAAGTACCGGTTTTTACCCTTCTCTTATAAAAATTATCGATTCGAACATACTGGATATGATGCCCATCGCGAAAGTATACATCGGGAAGATTGGGAAAGTTTCCAAAAAAGGTTAGCCATTTCGAGCAATTTCAGCTGCCATTCGTAAATTTTACGAGCTATATGCACGACACGCGGTAAGCTGTGGTGTGGTGAGGTGCGGTGCGGTATAGTACGTTGCGTTGCGGTGAAACGCGAGGACGATTGTGTTTGTGCTCACCTCGAAGAAACGGCGTAGCGTGTTTACGGCAGGTGCAGTCTTCGGGCTATTAGAATTAGGATCCGAGATCGTCAGTGATTTTGCCGACGCGAGGGGAGTACCAACCTCTCGAAGAATCGCCTTTGGCTACCATCAGGGAAGAATCTATTTCTTCAAATTGTTTCCTTCGTTACCGGACTGATTTCGTGCAAATTGTAATGACGAGTGAATTACAACGAATTACGGGTAAGAGAGTTCAGAAATTTCTCAGCAACGGAACAGAACGAATATTATTTTCCAAGTAAAATTCGTTAGCGACCATTTTTATTCCCAACATAAATGGCAATCGGTAAAACGTTGAAGATCCATAGAGATCATACGACGAATATTTCGAACGTACAGAAGAATAATCGTGGTAATACTTAAGTATCGAGATCGACACGGTATAATTCGTACGCATACTCAGCAAAAATGATTGTTTGTTTAATGGACGATGGAGGCCATTATTCGGAGATTTCGAGACTAACGAGGACCGACCTCGTGAGATTATTTCTTTCCTTGTCGTCGTCATGCAGCCTCCCCTTTCTTTCTTTCATTCTTTCTTCCTTCCTTTCTTTCTTTCTTTCTTTCTACTACGTCTCTTGTATCTTTTTTCTTCGTCTTTTGCTTCTTCTTCTTCTTCAACTTCTCTTTCTTAACGGAGTCACCGGACACATACATACACACACACACAGAGTCCCCATGGCTCTGGCTTTTCTCGAGCGGCCGATCTTAATCTCCCGCGCAAGGAATTCGAGAATGTTGCGCCTCGAAGAAAAGGAGGACGAAGAGGACGATGCAACGCACGGTCCGTTGGTAGGTACGTTCGTTCCTTCGTTCCTCGAGGTCGACCGCGCCCGACACGAGCATTTCTTCTTTCTTTTCGAGACCGGTAGCGGGATCGCCTTTCCTTTTCTTTTTATCTCACTCCAGAGAGCCCGCTACAGAGAGTGTAAAGATTAATAGATCGCCTATACGAAAATGTTCGACTGAGTGCCAGAACGAGTAGAAAGGCTGATATACGTACTAATACGATAAAATAGAATGGTTCGACGTTTCTTTTTATATATGGTTTCCAGTCACGTCAATTTACGTTTCTAAATATTTTATTTCAACATTAGTGCTTGTAATTACCTCATGTGTCCCTACGTATACATCCAAAAGATTTACTCACCTTTACCGATATCGAATTCTTTCCGAAGCAAAAAAAAAAAAGAAAAAAGAAAAAAATATATATATAAAAATTCATCGAGCTCTTAACTTAGAAAAAAAGAAAGAAAAAAGGAAGGATCAAAGAGCGCAAGCCTGCATTCGCGTTTTACGATTTTCGCGCAAACGAGTTCTCCGAAGGCGGTAGCCCGAAGGAACCTTCCGCTTGGAGCCAGGAAGATCGAGAAGAGATTCTTTGAGGCTACGAAGCCGAGATTTACTTTCTCTCTCTCTCTCTCTCTCTCTCTCTCTCTTCCCCTCTCTCTCCTTCTCTCTCTCTTTCTCGAAATCGTTTTATGTCCCCTTTCGCAACTCTTGCGAGAGCGTAACCTTTCTCGAGTAACTCTTAAGCGTAAAACATTCGCACGTAACGCCATGAAAATAGCGTTGCTGTGCTTCAAGGGGTGCGAGAAAGAAAGGGGAGACAGACTCGGTCACGCAAAACGATCCTATGAAAGAGAAGGGAGAAGTAGTGGAACCCTCGTGCGACTCGCTCTCTCTCTCTCTCTCTCTCTCTCTCTTTCTCTCTTTCTCTCTTATTCCTATGTCTTTCTCTATCTCTTTCTTTTTCTATCCTTCGCGAGACACGTCCTTAAGTGTGTACATACCGAGCTCCGGTGAGTAATAGTAATAGCTTTTAAATTGTCCTTTGCTTTAGTGGCAAATAATATCCAATGTTCCTCCCCACCATCATTTTTTTTTCTTTCCATCATGCTCGACGTTCATTCGCTTCTCCTTCCATTGGATCTTCCTACCTTTTCTTTTACTGACAAAGGGACAGAAATGCGAAATGTCTTGAAGACTTTACAAAGTTACTCATAAGATTTTACTCTTAAGATATTATTATTTATAGACTTAATACATATCGTATATAGTTCGTAAATAAAAGAAAATTTTTGTTAACACAAATTTAATGGAAATAAAACGATTTCACGATACTCTTAATACTCTTATTACGCGACAATAATGATAATAAAACAGTTTTGCTTGTTAATAAATATAACGCACGAATGTATGTATGTACGTATTAACAGGAGAAAGTATTCTTACGTATGAGATCAATTTCGACCCTTCCCACGACCGGACTTTAAACCAAAGCCAACTCCCAATTCGATCTTATTGCTCTTAAGCACGCGTTTCGTTCGATTCTTACGCGGAAACTGAGCTGATCTAATCTCAACCACAATGAACGCTGTTCTCGTTCGCTAGTCGTGTTGAAAGAAAAGAAAGATAAAGATACTCTTTTTTTCTTTCCCCCCCCCCCGCAATAGATTTTTCCCTCGCGACGATCGTTTTCGTTCATTTATATCAACTTTCGAAAAATCTTTGTTCAAACAACACACGATGGAAATTCCAAAAAAAGAAAAAAAAAAAAGATTTCCGAGACGGTCAGTACTCGTTTCACTTTTTTCCTCTATTACCCACATTCACTTAGAATCATCTTTATGAAAGCGAGAAAACATATATTTCTGTCAAAATGTCGAATTATCTGACGTATATTGCAAAACGTAAATTACCAACGATTTCTCTATAGAAGCTTAACAAAAAAGTAACTCTCGTTCATCCCACCAGACTAATTTAGCCTATCCGTGTCCCCAACGTAAGTAGAAAGAGTAAGAGAAATGGATATAGAGTCCTTCGGGAAAGGCTCGCACGATCAAGAAGAAGCTTTTTGCGAGTCGCTTGCGTAGAGAAGAGTGGACTCTTGCGAAGGTCGAGAAGGCGGGCCAGATGGACGCAAAAAAGGATGTAATGCACAAGACTTCTGTCGGTCCTACCTTCTTTCTCGATTTATAAATAACTAGAACTCAGTGAGAGGGAACGCACGCTCGACTTTTAGCGAAGCTCGTTTATAAATAACCAAACGACCAAGATACACACGCACACAAGTGTATATACCTAATATAGAGTGGATAATGCAGGTAGAACCGTAGGACCAAAGAAGATGGATGGAAAGGACGAACACGAGATGCTTTTCGACCGCAAGGTGTGACCAGTTTCTGCGGTTGGACCAGTTTCCATCTAACACGCGATTCAAGAAAATCACAACTTTTTTTTTCTTTTTTTTTTTTTCTCTTTATAATAATTACTTTTCTCTCAAATTATATTTCAACCATGCCAGTGGTAACCGATCATTAAGATCGTGATTATTTAATCGATCGATCCTCTTCTCTCTCCTACTTTTCTTCTTTTTTTAAATCGTCCAACGATTGAAGAGTACAAAATCAAAAAAAAAAAAAAAAAAAAGAAAGAAAAAAAAAAGGGAATAAATGAAAGAAACTGCAATTCCTGTAGTATCTCGCTCGATTGAATTTTCAAGCGCTCACCGAATACAGGGAGCCAAGAGTACTCTGAGACTTCTCGCGTTAATATCGTGTTACAGCTCGCGGACGATATCGGACACCTCGCGGCTTTTTACTTTCGCGCGATATCCAACAGTCGCGGCGATTACTCTCCGCCACGCGAATCTTAAATCTCGGATAACGTGCAAGAATATTTATTCGGTGTACTACCGACGGATATATCTGTCTTGGATGAAAGAGTTCTTCCTTTTATTTTTCATTCCGCGAGCAAATAACGAACGAACGATTTCGAAATATTATATACATAATAATTGCATAACTACGTCCATAATTTCCGACGTAAGAAATTTCAAAGAAAAGAAAAGAGAGAGAGAGAGAGAGAGAAAAAAAAGAGAAAAAGTAATAAAATTGAGACATCCACATATCATTACGAAATTTCTATAACAACAGGTCAGGGTTGATGACCAATTTGACTTTAATCGTATCAAATAAAGTACGATTTCTTTGGCTTATACTGATAGAAAGAAAATTGGATGGTGTTAAAATTCTAATGATTTTTACAAGAATAAATCGTCAAATAGAAAACGACAAGATAGGAAAAGGCTAATCATCAAAGATCATAGTATCTCCTTATCCATCCATCCGCTTTTCTCTTTTCTAAACACACCCGATCATGAAGAAGAAACGAATGAATAATCCAAAGTGAACGTAACACGTGAGAATCCGTCGAGTTTCTCGACGTTAATAAATCTCTGTTTCTTTTCCATTCAATGAAATAATATTCAGTTGGATACTGTCATTCTTGATGGTTACACCGATGACGAGAGAAGAACGCAAAGGGAACGGAAGAGAGTAGAGTGAGAAAGGGATACACATTCTCCGTCTTTCTCTTTCTCTTTCTCTCTCTCTCTCTCTCTCTCCCTCCCTCTCTCTTTCTCTCTCTCATGCGAGAAATGCATTAGGGAGCCATCGCGGACATTACGGTTCCCCGTTTTCTTGCGTTGACGTTTCCTTCTTGTGCGCATCATCGGTGACTCGTAGCTCTTTTGGTCCACGACCATGCCGCTCGCTACCACTCGCGAGTTCCTTCAATGATGGAGCTCGTAGATTAGTCGATTAGCGTTAAGGCACGCTCCTTCCATGTATTCATGTTCGTGCAAGCAAACGAGTATATGTGTGTTTCTCTGTATAAGTATCCCGCTTTTCGCCTCGGCGAATCAGGAAATGGCGCGATTCAGCTAATGGAATTCTATATCGCGTTTGGACGTTTCTCGGTACGCTTCGTCAAGGTCAATCGGAAAAGGGAAGAAAGTTAGTTCTTGCCGAGCTCGTTGCTGAATCAGTGAACGATGTCCGAAGAGGTCGTGGTGAATTTTTTCAATCATTCCTTCTTTCTTTTTTTTTTTTTTTCATTTTCAATCTTTTTCATATTAAAATTCTTCTAAATGTTTCCATATTTTCTCTCTCTCTCTCTCTCTCTCTCTCTTCGGTTATTATTTAACGAGCCTTAATAATTAATTTTCTTATTTCCTTTTTCCTAAGATTAAAAGGTGACGTTTAATAAACGATAATGCGAATGGATTCAAATTATTTCATAATTATTTTTCTTGAAGAACATTTAAAAATAATCGCTAATTGTTTATTAGTCGAAGCAAATCGTTATTTAATGAAGTTAAAAGATAATTTCTCTCTATAATCATAATCGCTAACTTCGATAATTAAACGAGAAAATAGAATTTTCAGTACCTATTAAATTCATTAAGTTTCATTGAAACGGAAAAGTCTTTACGTACGAGTCATAAAACAACGAAGAAGATGTTGAATTTATGATCGTAGGACGAAGCGATGTCGTTGCGTGGGCTCTCCTAATACTCATTGTTTTACGTCGCTAACATTATAAATATTCAATAATTCCGTTGGCGTGATCAGTTAAGAATGGACCATAGAAATTCCTACATCTCTTCCTCTCCTTCTCTATATTTCAATTGAGATGGCAATTTTAGTCGGCAGAATTTCAAGTTACTTTTAAAAACAACGATACATCGAAACGTGAGTTGAAGATCGCAAATATATTATCCTTCGAATTCGATTTGGTGTTCGATACAATCGTGTTAATGATGACAGTGTGAAGAAACAAAAGGAACATAAAAAATAAGAGAGAGAGAGAGAGAGAGAGAGAGAGAGAGAACACATATGTAATATAAGAAGATGAAGAATTGAACAGAGATACGAGCTCCCGCAGCGAAGTTAAAAAATGATCTGGACCAGAGAATGAACTCTGAACCCCGAAATGTTGGGCTCAAAGCCACGAGGAATTTCCATGCGACAGTGCCTCACCTTTAGCTATATCCTCTTCCTCCTACGTCACTACTGAGAAAGCAAGTCAGAGAGAGAGAGAGAGAGAGAGAGAGAGAGAGAGAGAGAGAGAGAGAGAGAGGGAGATACGCACAAAGGAGTAGGATGCTGTTAGCGACCGGTTCGCAGCTCCTTAATGACTCGTAATCACGGAACGGTGATGTCTCTGAGTTATGACGCGCCTTAGCCAGAAGGAACGAGCATGCTTTTCGATGCGAAGTAGAAAGAGTGAAAGAGGACATAGATGTAGCCAGAAGGAAGGATACACTGTGGAACGGATCCTCTCTTACGTAATACCCTTTCTCCCTTTTTCTTTCTCTCTGAGATTCTTTGGAGAGATGCGTGCCTTTCTGAAGACTGTTTCCTCACGAAAGACAAGTTACGAGCTTGCTCGAAATCCTGATTATAAAATCTGAATCCTTCTGAAAGGATTCATATCCCTATGCATTTCCATTTAAATATAATATTTTCAATATCGAAACTAAAAGATATATGATGGAACAATGATATTAAAAAGTCCATTGATAAGATTATTATTTTACAATGTTATTTTGATTATTCGATTATAAAGATTTTCATTTAAAAACAATTCATTTCTATTATCCTTTTATCTTTCGATCAAAGTAAAATATCAGGATCACCGTTACAATATCCGGTTTAAGTGCACCGATTACCACACCATCCACCCACCCACGCAGGCACTATACGTACAGAAGAACCACTAATGACTCGGTCGTTTATGAATACGGATTATTTGTAAACGAGGTCGAAAGGATAAAGGATTATCGCGAGAAGGAGTTCTTTCATAAGGTTTCGTGGTATGAGCGCGCTTGCAAGAAACAAACAGCCTAACCAATTTTTCTCCTTTCTCAAAGTCCATTTTTCTTTTGTTCTCATTCTTAATTCTTTACGAAATCATTATCCTCGATGTTGCAATTAATGCGTGTAATCAAGAAATTGTCCTCGGTGTAATTGAGAGATTAAATTCGCATTAAGCGAGATCGCGATATAAATTATACTATGCTAAAGTTATATATAGGAATTATAGAAATTATGGAACCATTGGAAATTATATATGTATATGACTTTTTTTTCTTGGAAGGAGGGGGAGGGCGGGAAGGGAGGAGAGGAAAAGAACCAAAAAAGAAACTTAATAAAACCATAAATCAACGAAAGAGTAAATCAGACAGTGTCGAGTGTTTAAATCGAGTTTCAAGGCACGGATAGAAGCAGAAGGGTGATCGCTCGCTAGCTCGTTCGTTTATTCGAAAGAGAGAAGAAGAGAGAAGAAACGAGATAGAGAGAGAGAGAGAGAATGAGAGAGAGAGAGAGAGAGACAGAAACATAGAAAGAGATAGAGAAGGTAAGCATAATCTTGCGACGTGCACGGAAGTCGAGCATGAAGGCAGAAATCGACGACGTCTCTTCGCCGTGAAACACCATCGAGCGAATCGACCGCTTCATCGACTTTCATGAGAGTCCGCGGTACCGTGACTTTCGTGTACCGGAATATTTTTCTCGACTCTCTTTCTCTCTCTCTCTCTCTGCTTCTCTACTTCTCTGTTAAGTCAACGCCGAAGGAATCGCACGTGGGATAAGGAAACCCTCTAGAAATCCCCTTCCAATTCTTATCCCACTTCGTCGAACCTCCTCTCTTCCTGTAGCAACCTCGAGAATGTCGATTAGACAGAGAGACTTAACCGAGCTCTTAGGATTTTCTAAACGTCGCGAGGTGAGATCATCGATCATGCGAAATGCATCGTAACGTCGATCTTGACTGGTGTATATCTTTTGGAGAAGGATGAGGAGGAGGAGGAGAAAGAGGAGAAGAAGAAGAAGAAGAAGTAGAAAAAAATGAACGTGAAACGACCATCGTGTACTATATATGTCATATCAAGAAATAAAGTATTACAAATATTCCTCTAATGATCGGTCAATTTCTAATCTAATATATACTTGTATTCGTGATTTAATTGCATTAGAGGAATTAAGACGTAGTAAGTACCGTCGTTGAATTCGCATTATAAATAACGATCCTGCAAAGGAATATATATATATATATATATATATATATATATATATATATATATATATATATAGCATTAGACTTAGGAGTTCCCACAAATCCTTTCGCACATTGGCTTTTGATTAAGGACGCCTTGAACATCGGTAATCCAGCAGGAAATCGGCTAGACACCCATGTGAGAACGACTATTCCGCTGCGAAGGACTGTTATACACGGCACGCTCGATACTAAACCTGTTCTACCATTGCTGTGACACGATCGGGTACCTTCTTCAGATAACGAATCCTTTCGATATTTCCGATCTAGTCATGGCTTCGCGTAGGTGATATCTAGTTGGTTATCGGCTCTGATTATGCTTCGAACGCGAGGTCGTTTAAACGAGCCGCCCTAGAGGGAGCAACCATACTTTTTTATTTTCTTTTTTTCTCTTTTTCTTCTATCTCATTTTTTATTTCCTTAAAACCGGATACGTTAGATGTCTAAAAAAAAAAAAAAAAGAAAAAAAAAAAATATTTATGCGCCATCGATAAATACATTTTCTACTTTCTCCTCTTCTCTTTTACCACTTTTCTCCTTCTTTATCTAACTAAACTTTATACCAAACCATCGTACACGACGATTGAATCAGACAATTTATTTGAATGGAAAATCATTCAAATGACCACACTTGGTTTTCCTAATAGTTAAATCGAATAAGGAATTCTTCTGGAAACGAAAGGGTCGAGAAATAGTTTCTATGAGATTCTTTGACGGTAAGAAGCACGACTTTAAATCGACACGTCCAGGAAGGGAAGGACAGTAGAGAGTAGAAGAATAAGTAGGAGGAGAAGTAAAAGAAGAAGATGAAGATGAAGATGAAGAAGAAGAAGAAGAAATGGAAAAGGAGAAGGAGGAGAAAGAGGGTGAGAAGATAGGCGCAGCCTCCACCACGGTGGCTATCCACGGTCCCTCTTCTTGGCAGGTTTACGACGAGCCAACGCAAACACGACACTCGGCCGCTAACTGGCCACCTAGCTACCGGTGACTAGTCTCTTTCCTCCGCTCTGCTCTTATCCCTCGGACCCCTGGAATCTAGTCTCCTTCGATGAACCTCACGCTCCGAGTCCGTGAGATATGCGTGACCGCTTCCGAAAAATATTCGAGTCGGCCAATTAGGAAAAAGAAACTTTGTGACCGGCCCTTTTACTCTCTTTCTCTTTCTCTTTCTCTCTTTCTCTCTCTCTCTCTCTCTCTCTCTCTCTCTTTCTTTCTTTCTCTTTCTTTCTCTTTCTTTTAAGTTACTTCGCTATTAACTTAGAAAACTAGTTTTCGTTGAAGCTTACATTGACCTCAAGAATTTCTATTTAATTATTTCTATTTAGTAAATTTTCATCGGTCCGATTTCTTAGTATCAGTTCCTTAATTATTCTCTTACACTTCGTGAACGTTCCTATTTTTAAATATTAACGCCATTGAACTACGACTGATGCCAATTAAAGATGACAAGGAATTTGAAACGCAGATAGTTACTCCAACTTGATTTACCTACCACCATCGTGATCTCATCTCGATCGTTCTGGCTACTGACAATTCAGATCGAACGACTCGCTAAAAAAAAAAAGTCCATCTACCGTTAACTCGATAAGATCTGCTTCGGATGCAAAAGGACGTAAAATCCTATAGAGTCGTTGCATCTAACTATCTTGAATAGAAACTCCTAAGATCTTTTTCTATATAAGAAATGACCGTATGTGTATGGGTTCGTCAGTTTAGATTAACGTAGGTGAAATATCTTTTTCTAAACTCGAACGAGATCATTTTCCTTTCGTTAAAAAAAAAGGAGAGAAAAAATAAAATAAAAAGAAAAAAAGAAAAAAAAAAAAAAAAGAAGAAGAAGACTAAGAAGAAAAAGAAAAAAATTCAAAAACGTATCTTCGACTAAGCTACCAGCTAGTTCCAGCTAGAAAACGTGTATGCGCCCGTGAAATACGTTATTCCCACAAGAGGATGCATACAATGGCCGTGTAAAGAGTAAATGATATATTCTCTGCGAGAAACCGTAGTCGGTCGGCAAGTTGCGCGGGTCAGTGTCCGATATCTCGTTCTCTCGGGTACATTGCACGTACAGACTCTGGTACAGGCGGTCCATCTTCCTTTATTCTCTCTCTCCCTCTCCCTCTCCCTCTCCCTCTCTCTCTCTCTCTCTTTCTTTTTCTCTCTCCTACTATTACTACTACTACTCGAGAAAGAACCGAAAGGAGAGATGAGATTTGCAGATCGTATCGGTCTCGTATTGGCTCAAAGACAGAAGTAGCTCTGACATTGAGAACGTACAGAGTTAAAGAGAGAAAGAGATATATTGTTGGCTGTTATTCACCATTGGAAAATCATCGAGCAGGTGACTGGCACATTGCGAAGGTCAGTATTCGATGGAATGTTCCGATCAAAAAAGCGAAATCTCTTCTTCCCTTCTTCGTTACGATCAACTATTTCGTTTTATACAATTAAATTCTAACGAAGCTAAAGTACGTTTATGAATTAAAATAATCTTATTGAAATGGTCAGATTGATATTCTATTGAAAAATCATACTTGAAGTTGGATGCAATTTAATTCGAAGGGATTATATTCATTCGACAAGACTCGATTTCGATGACGATAGATAAAGAATTCTTATTCAAGATGATTTCACTCGACTCTGCAATAGCTATAGTGTCAGACTATCGAATACCACGAAACGATTTTGAAAGTCGTTTTGCGGTGCAGAGAGTGCGTCCGGATAATGCTATGCCGATTCCAGTCGGTGCAGCCTGCATAACGGATCTTCGGATCGCGAAGGTCGCCAGCCCTTACGCAACTAGCAGAGTCACTGGACTCTCTCTCTCTCTCTCTCTCTCTCTACCTCTCTCTCTCTCTTTCTCTCTCTCTCTCTCTCTCTCTCTCTCTCTTTCTCTTTCTGTCTGATTCCCTTTCTTTCTCTTTCTCTTTCTCACTCGTATCTCTTCCCTACAACTTCCACCATGTCTACTGTATGCTGTGTTTCAAAATGAAAAAGATTATACGTATCCACTTGTACGTTTATATTTGTGTATACTGTCGTCGTCCTCGTCGTATCGGATTTCAGACAGCCATATCCTTTTTCTTAAATTCCTACCATCACTGGAAAAAAGAAGGTCCACCTTACCTGAAACAGAAAGAAAAGCATCGGTCAGATCGAATGTCGCTTGAACGTTTCAATTGCAGTGAATAGTAATCGTCTCACGCCTCTAAGCTGATTCGCGAATACCAATCGATCTGACTTGCTAAAGTATAAACTTGTTACTTCATGTAACTCACATACTAATTAATCCTAATTTACAATATAAATATATGAACTTGACACGACTGTCTTTTTTCTTTTTTTGTTTTTTTTTTTTTTTTTCTTTTACATTATCAAATCAGTTATGATAAAATTGTTGAGTAGAAAAAGATCCATATTCGGAGTTACTGATTTATAAGATCAAATCGGAATGAAAGGAATGCGTTTTCAATGTAGGCGTGATTAGAAAATCAAAAAAAAAAAAAATAAAAGGAACGGATTATTAGGCGACCAAAGAATAAGCATATTTCGGGTGACATTAATGATCACATATCAACATTATTTGTATCTTTATTCATATCTCTATACTCGTATCTATCTCTTAAAACTTAAGTACTTACTTGCTCGTGTACGAAGTATCAAGTAGTTTTTACTGCTGATACGATAGAAATTAAAGTCTGATTGCTACTACTAACGAGAACTACCTTTCGTTTCGATTAATCGCAATGACTCTTCACAAAATTTGATTCGCAAAAAACGTGTACGAAACGAGAAACGTATACTACGTCGATTATAAACGAAATAACCTACGTATGTAAGTACTTGAGAATTAATACAAGTATATATATATATGTATATAGAAGATATTATTAATTATATATGATTACTATGTACGTATAATAGTAATATTGTATTATTATATATAATAATAATATCCTATATACTATTAAACTTTTATGAAAATGAGTCAAAAAATTATGATGAAATAAATTTATTTTTTTTTCGAGTATGAAAAAACCAATTTAATTAGATTTCAAATTAAAAACAATTTTTTTTTTCATTTTACACATAGTAACATAGACGGTCTACTTAAAAGTAAGTCTACTTAAAGCGGGCCACGCCTACTTAAGATAAACTTCGCAATGCACGGTATGCTCCGAATTTCATGGTTTTCCTAATGCTTAAATTATTGATGTAAAGGTAAATCGTATCTCACGATATGTAATGATAAATTCAAATATAAAAGAACATGAAATAAGAATACGTTAATGCAGATTTATTACAGATATTTCTGTCATGTTTAAAACATAAAAAACATATTCGACCGATTCGTACATAATGTGGTTTTTAAGATTAAACATAAGAATACGAAGTATTTAATAATTATTAATTTACGTAGTATATTTTCTTTATATATCTTATTATTTTCATTCATAAACACAACACATATATATATATATATATACTTTTAAATAAATAAACTAAATACATACAATATAATATATCTTATTAAAAAGAACTCTCCCAAGGAATTAATTCATGAAAACATTGTTTTTCTTTATCTTTTGAGATTTAGATCCGATAAGAGATCAAAATATCGCGAGTAAATATAAAAAAAAAAACATATACTCCGTATACGCAAAGATATTGTTGAGAGGATACGAGGTGATTATAATTATCAATAATTATACTACTCGATCCCTTTTCCTCCAATTATCGCATATACAGTAATCGTATGACGTAATATATCTTTACGTAGGACCCCATTGAGAGAAACAGAAGAAGAGAAAAAAAAAGAGAAAAAGAAAGAAAGAAAGAGAGAGAAAGAGAGAGAGAGAGAGACGATAAGCGATAGGCGGCGGATCAGACCATAATAATTAATTACTACTGCGGCATAATTATTGCTTTCACGGGTAGTACTTACTTTTCTTCCTGCGCATAAACGTTGGCCTTACGACGCGGCGCATATTTCATCGTTATTAATAGGCAAAAGATATAGAAACTGAAAGCCCTGAATTTTGATACAAGAAACGTAACGATAAGAATATGCTACCTCTTCTTCGCTCTGTAACGAGATATTACGGAATTGGATAGAACAATTGAATTTATTAGAGAAAATATCGATTTATCGATGTTACAGTTATATATTATTGACAGTTTTAATGTCGTCGACACAGCTTGATATTCAAAAGTCTAACGAACGGATGTGAAATACTGGGGGAAAAAAAAAAAGACAGGAATATCAAGGAGAAAGGAAAAAGAGAAAAAAATTCAAATTGGGAAGAAAGGATTATATGAATGTTGCAATTTATTCAACGAAACGAGAAGGACAACGAGGAAAAAACGAATACCTCGAAACTCGAGCCACCCGTTGAGTATTATTACATATTTAACTAATTTCGTTGTCTCGTAAAGAGCAGTAAAAGGTTCTCTTGTGCCTATTCGTACTCGCGAAAGCACGCCGCCATGCTCGCGACTTTTCTTACCGGCATTGATATCTCCTTTCCTTTAAAAAGACTAATCGATAATTTGTCTGTAGGGTGTCCGGACGGTTCCCTTCGAGATTCGAGGGATGTAATGAAATAAAAATGAGGGAAGAAAAAGCTACGTTTGTCAAATAATTTAATGATCTCTGTGAACGAGAAATCAACGTTTATTATAACGGCCATTGAAGCGATTACTTTCAATTATCTTCAATTATCGACAATAATCTGTGTTAAATAAATATAACGACAAATAAAATATATACCGATAAATATATCGTCGTATCAAAAAAAAAAAAAAAAAAAAAAAAAAAAAAAAAAAGAAAAAAAAAATAAGAAGAAGGAAAACGTACTACCGATATACCGTTAGTTAACACAAAAGTTTTTTCAATTATTCTATAATTACATGCAATTATGTTCTCTACCGATCTCCTCTCGTGAAATATTTTCTACGTGCAAAGTACTGTTAACAGAATTTATAGTTATCATGCAGGTAATTCATGATTTATAATACTCTCTATGATCGATTTAAATGGACATCCACGTAAAGCGCCGAAACGTTATTAATATGGATTACACGCGATGGACGCTTAGTAAGAAGATAAATCGAAAAGATCCGAGTTGTATCTATCGATCGCTTGAGAGATACAAGAAGATACGCGAGCGAAGGATTATCCGTTGGCGTCCCTTTCAAAAGAGAAAAAGAGAGAGAGAGAGAGAGAGAGATGGTCCATGCAGATAGACGTCTCTCTCTCTCTCTCTCTCTCTCTCTCTTAATCCGATCACTGAAATACGACATTTACGATCCTGTTAACGCATCGATTTTCACCGCGATTCTCAAGTCGTTTAAAATATATTTTATCGAGGTAACCATTGAATTCGCTCGGACAAATTATGCATTTGTAGATTTTCCAGTTGTAGAAAATTAGCGATATCATTCTTTTACATTTTCTTCGATATTCCGAAAGAATTTTGACGAAAACAAATAAAAATAGATCATGCGAAAGATAGCTTTATGCCAGTGCACGAACTTCGTTCGATCGAACCCTTCCATACATACACACATTCCCTCCTCCCTTTATCCCTTTCTCTCTATCCCTTGCTTTTCTATTTTCTATGATACCTACGGTATGAACGGTCACTTAGAACGATCGAAAACAATGGCTGTTTACAGGCTAGCTGCGAGAACGGGAAAACATCGTGGTGCGGCACGATTACGGAAACGCTTCGTATTTTATATCTTTTGCATTGGAACGCGCCGTGGAATCCAGGAATCGCATTCTAGAAAAGCAATTACTCGTAACGGTTCCTTGGACGCGCCAAACGACCATTTTCCATTCTTCCTATTCGCGTCTTTTTTCTCTTTCTTTTCTTTTTTCTTTTTTGCCATTTTTCTCTTTCCGTACCACTTTCCTCCCCCTCCCCCCTCCCTTCCTCTCTCTAACGGATTTAACTTCGTTCCTTTCTCTTAAATCCCTACCTTTCGAAATGCATCATCAAAGTGAATTCGTCGTTAAGAACATTATAGTTGTTTATTTCTATTTAAGGACGAAGGGTAAGCTTAACGATGATGGTTTCATAGAAATCACTTGTATCTCGAAGGAAACGGAAGACGCTGAATGGATTCTTCCGAAATCATAATTTCGACGATTCCAAAGACGATTCTCTTCCCACACTGGCTGGTTCACGCGTCGTCGAGCAAATTGCTAACTTCCTTTCTTAAAAAGGACTCTCTCGACGATGACTGTAAAACAAGTGCCTGTAGTGATATATGTATATATAAACGATCAAAGATCGAACGATAATATGTTAAATTAAAGAAAGAGAAATCTATCATTGAAAAAAAAAGAAGAATAATTAATCGAAATGCACTCAAAGACAAAAGTAAAATCTCGATAGAGCGATACGATCTCGTTCATATTCAGTTCGTTCGACCTCACCGTCGGGCAAACTTCATTCTTTTACAAGCGAGAACATTGTAACGTTAGTCGGGGGTACCGCTACAACCAGCAATTTGGAACGTATAATTGTAAAGAAAAAGAGACGATCGAGAATGAAGAAGTATGGCTGTTCGAAGAAACACGAACGAAGAGTAGCAGCTATGCACTGTGAAAAGAAAACAACCTAATAGTAGTTATGTATAACGTTGTTAAATATCGATGTTACGTACGAGATAAGAAAGTTTATAATCGACAACTAAAATATGATGATATCACGTTAAACAATAAATCTTTTTTTTTAAATAAAATGTCTATGTTTTAATAAAAAGAAAAAAAAAATATATTTTGTACGTAGATTTCGTACGATCGCCTTCTTCAAATCTTTATATCCTAACCTGTCAGAAACTCTCATTGATAAACACGGAACTGTCATTGACTAGACAAATTATTTTCTAAGAATCCAAACGATCATTATTGTTTATATCTCACAATCGCGTTCCTACGAGTCCGACCCACGCATCTCTTTTAAATCGCCTAATCGAAATTCCACAATACGACGGTACCGTATCGATAATTTGTATCTAACGATTTTCGTTACTCTATCAGCTGACAAACATCTCGGTCACCGTTAGAAAGTTATTACGTAAACGATATGAAAATAGATGAATTCCGAGGTATAGTTAATAAGAATTCGCATGGTTTATTTCATTGCATCCACCTGTCGTTGAATCGAGAGAGCGCCGCACTTTCTCGGCTTTGCTTATAACAATCTCTATGCCTCCCGCTTAGATATAAATATTGACCGATCCTGTGGCTCGAGTTACGATCATCGTTTTTTATACACATACGTTTTATGACTCAAATGTTCTAACTCTAAAATAGAACGTATAATAATACTCATTGTTAAAATTGTAAAGCAACGCCACGTATATCTATTCTACGTGGGAGTGCAATGTGTTCGAAGGAATTTTGATTACCTATGAGTTCTGAACGAAATAAAAAGAGATAAAGAAAAAAAAAAAATGGAAAAGAAAAAACGAAACAAAAAAAGAACAATAACAACAAAAAATTAAGCGCTCGAAGAAAATTATGAAATCTTTCTTATGAGCCTTTCCATTCGTTTTGGCCTCTTTAAAATCAAAAAGAAGATAATTAATATTCACACGCTCTTACATCCAAGATAACTCGGGATTAATGAGCAGTGATTTAAACTCGTTCATCTCGTAAGAAACGTCGAAAATATCGTCAAGAGGAACGGTGTATCTCCGTCATATTCACTCCCGACTACGTACGTACTTTCGTACGTCACGATCTCCCCTTCCCATTTCTCCGAAGAAACGATGAAACGATTGAAAGGGATCCGCGAATAACAGCAACGGCAGCAAACGGAACGTATCCGGTTCGTTGCTGACTCCCTACCTCTCTCTCACTCTCTCTCACTCTCTCTCACTCTCTCTCTCTCTCTCTCTCTCTCTCTGTCTTTTTCTTTTTCTTTTTCTCTCTTTTACTCAGTAGAGAAGAGTTCGAGTTTCTGCCCCGGGAAACGTGCCGACACGAAGGAAGCTCCATCGCGAAATTCAGCTTTAAAAGGACGGTAGACAAATGAGCGAAGCGTTCTACATAGATCCCTTGGCGTAGATTGGATCGAGTTTCTCGCGTCGTGAGAGAAGAGTAGCACGAAGGGAGAAACGAGCCACCCTTTCTCGCGCGGGACCGTTCGAAAGGTAAGCTGAGGGCTGAAGGGGGGTGGAGTGGGGAAGGGGAATATCTCCGACGGCCTATTATGCGAGAATGATAAATCGACGTGCAAGGCCACCAACAATCTCGATAAGAGTCTCTCTTTCTCTTTCTCCTTTTCTCTCTCTATCTCTCACTCTCTCTCTCTCTCTCTCTCTCTCTCTCTCTCTCTATCTCTCTCTCCTTCTCAGTCTCGTTCTACATTCGTCGAAGTCTTTTTCTTCAAAGTACTTTTACCTTCCTTAAAGTCGAGCGAAGTTCGAGGTCGTTGGAACTATCGGCCATCGTCCATTTCTTCTTGTCGGTGCATATCCGGTTCGAAGGTCGTTCTCTGTTTCTCTTCGCTCTGGGAATGATTATCGTCTGGTAAAATTAACTTTGAGAAGAATTCTTTAACCTTCTTCGATAAATCGAAAGTAGTCAATGAAAGAGTAGGTAGATAGAAGAAACCTGATGTTGGTGATCTCATCCAAGAGATAGATAGAGAAAGAGAGAGAGAGAGAGAGATAGAGAGAAAAGGAGAATAGGATGAACGATCATCATAACGGACTTTCGCAAGGGTTGCCGCGAGTACGAGAAAAGGTGGGCGAGATAAGGACTCGCGCTGATGGTCCCGGAATCGCAAGGCAAACGTCGTGCGGGTCACGCTGCGAGTTACTCATGTAACTCGAAACGACGAACCCGGAGCTGGCCGGCAGCCTCTTTCTCTCTCTCTCTCTCTTTCTTTCTCTTTCTCTTTTTCCCTCTCCCTCTTTCTTTCACGTACAGTGATCCTCCAAGTGCTCCTACCTTATCCTCCAAGATGTGCCGTTATGCAGTGAGAAGAGCATCGGCAGAAGCGACAGCAACAACGAGCGGCACGAGCAACGCCAAACATTATAGCCAACCTGGCTCGATTACTTAGAATTACTCTCTCGCACCTATACCTTCTTAACGATATTCTATATCCTTCCTTCTTTTCCCTAACTTGAAACCCCCCTCCTTCCCTTCCCTCGGGATAAGTGTAAGAGACGGTTAAAGGTTTTCAAGGAACTTTCGGTGAGCCTAAACGGGGAGAATGGAATCGAATGGAATGAGGAAGAAGAAACCATAGATACGTTTCTTATTTAGAAATAAAAGATGCGAGTGAGGGGGCGAAAGAACGCGAAAAGGGAGAAGCACGATAGAACGACGAGAATAAGATAGATAGAGAAAGAGAATATCACCCTTTCTCTCGCTCGACTATCCCATATGTGTTCCTTACGTGCAACTTATGCGCCGCCCGAGTTCCCGGGTAAATGCAAATGAGACAGCACGGGCAGCGGTTAACCACCGCTGCCACCGGAGAAGAACGTCCATCCGTACCCTAGAACCGTCCTCCTTCTCCTCGTCGAACGACGACGACGTCTCAAGGAACGACGAGAAGAGCCTAGCCTTCTTGTTCCAACGTTTCTTCTTCAATGTATTCCGCATGGTTAACAAACGTCTCGTTTGTCGACGCACCGTTACCTCGCTCGTTTGCCACAATCACGGAAGGAGGGAGACAAGGGAGAAATGTTTTTTATTTTTGTGTTTCTTTTTTTTTTTTTTTTTTCTTTCCATTGAAACACTAACCAAATTTCTTAAGGGTTGATAATATTTATTTATCTATAAAGAATTGTTAAAAAATGTATTTTGTACATTGTTGATGAATCGACACAAAACTAAATAACTTTTTCCCCGTTATAATTTATCAATATATGTTTATACATATATACATATATTTCCTTTTTTTTTCTTCTTCTTCTCATTGATAATATATAAGCGAGTTAAATGTTTCGTAAAAGCGATTGCATAGTAGTACGCCGCTAATACGCAATTGGTCGATACGATCTAACCATACCAAGGGAATAGCTACATCAGTTACATGTATATTCGATTAGGAAGAAAGTATCAAGACCCCGTCATCCTTAAAGAGAATCGTTAGATTTGGAAAATGCGAAGCGGATAGTACCGTTCTCTTCAATTAGGCTGCTCTTATACAGTAACAATACTAGGAGAATCAGTGGAATCGAAAGAAGATGGGGAAGAACATAAAGAGATAGATAGAGAGAGAGAGAAAGAAGAGAGATTGAATAACAAAGAGTACAGTTGCACGCACGCATTTCCACGTGCAAGGCGCATCGCTGCACGTACGTAGAACCCACGCAACGATCGAGGAAGCAAAATCGAACTATACTAACTCGCGTAACTCTCTGCCGTAGTACGAGGACACACGAGCCTTCTCCTTAGGTTCTTTGCTGTTGCCTGTTTGCCCGTTCCTGCTCCTCCTGCTGCTGCTGCCGTTGCCGTTGCCGTTTGCTGCTGCTGCTGCTGCTGCACCAGTCGAGCCGCGTCCCCGGGAACTTTATGGCTCATGCATGAAACATGGGCCTAACCGTATATCCGCGAGGCTACGTGTTGCAACGGTGGCTTAATGTATGCCGCGATCATGAAAAATGTCGAACCGATAAATGGAATTAAGGCGGGGACCCACGTCGTCGTCTTTGTTGGTTTCTTGATATCACGACGACGAGAAGGAGAGACGACTGTTACAACACGACTTTCAGATTTTGTTGCTGAGCTTCCAAAAGATTTCGCAAGGGTATTCCTGATACGTCAGTTTGTAGAGAAAAAGAGAGAGAGAGAGAGAGAGAGAGAGAGGAAAAGATAACGAGTCACGAAAGAAAAGGAGAAAGAAAGAGAGAGAGAGAGATGGTGCACTTACAAATTGTTCCCTCTGAATCGCAAATCGTCATCAGATTGATCTCTGTGCTTACACCTGGACACGTACCTGTCCTGATCATTCTAACGAAATAAAAGCTTTAAGTATACGATCACGATCAAATAGATAATAAACGTAGGCGTTGAAGCGTGCAATTGTACGGTTCTCGAAAGTGCGACGATTAAACGGAACAGTGGTATTAATTAACCAGAACCTAAGAGACAAATCTATCGTAGAAAACTGATCTATCGTCTATACGAAGAACAGGTTCTCTCACGGTGGTTAGACTCTAAAGGAATTGCTTGATAAATTCATGAATCTTTCACCATTTTACAATCATCGAACTTGTCGAGATAAAATATACTCTTTCCAAGAAAGATGGCTAACTCCCTGTTTCTCTTATATCACTTGAATACTTGATATTACTTGAATACGTACTTTCCTTCGTACGAATGAAATATCCGAAGATTTTATGAAATAATCAGAATTGTATGTAATTGTATGTAATTCGAAAATCAATCGATCGGAATTGTCAAATCAAACTTCTTGTTTCCCTTTTTCTCTCTCTCTCTCTCTCTCTCTCTCTTTCTTTTTCTCTCTCTCTTTCTCTCCCTTTATCTCAGTGAAGTCCGTTTAACCGCTTAATGGCAGGTCAAGCGGCAATAACGCCGCCAAATAATCGTAAAAAGGAGGCTGGTAGCAACTTCGACGCCCCGTCGAGTTCGTAGCGACGGTATAACGCCGCGTTAACGTCCTCGATGGCGACGACGTATCTTATGCTCGATTCTTCATGGGGGTCTTTCCTGGCAGTCCTGATGACTCTCGATACAACAAATTTTTACATATTCCTATCTTATTACGATCTTCACCAAGAATTTCTTTGTTAATCGTAGTAACACTATGTTACCTGATTGCTGACATAAAGGACAAGAAAGAATACATTGTCAAACACGTATTACATTAAACTTTAGTACCAAAAGAAACAAAACAAAAACAAAAAAATAAATAAAAAAAAAGATTTTTATAAGAACGTTCCGAACGAAGTTTACAAAATAACGAAGAAAAAACAATGGTATCCTCACGTTTGAATCCTCTTTCCAATCTCATTGTCAATATCGAAATGATTAAAGTCAAAGATTTGCAATAGAGGTATTTAAGAAAATAGAACAGAGGAAGAGAGCGGAAACGAAGCGTGGCTGAGGTGGGCCAGGAAAATCACGCTCGACCTTCGGCCCCGACTCTACGAGGCCTCTTATAATACCAAAGATTAGTCGGAAATTTCACATTTAATTCAAATACGAGAAAACTTTTGACGAAAATTGCTAATGGCAAGGGAAAGAAAGCACACACACATACACACAAATTAGATCACGTCATATAAAGTTCTAAATATCGATCTTGAATCTCAACTTTATTACATCTGAATCGTTCTATCCATACTTAACTTAACATGGAAGATTGTTATTCAGAAATAACGAACCTTCGTATATAACCATACAAAGACAAGCATCTCATATAAGTAACCCTCTAGATCTAAGCGCATTCCATGGAATATCTTCGATTCCATGAAGAGAGAAGATCTCGTCGAACGCGGAAGATCGTTCAACGTTCCATGGTACGATCGTTCGCGATCGATGACTCGTCGTCGTCGTCGTCGTCGTTGTCGTCGTCGTCGTGTGTGTCCTTGACGATGATCGCGCCATGAGAATAAACCCACTCGCATTAGAGTGAGATATAAAAAAAAAGAAAAAATAGATAATAAAAGTATGAGGACATGTAAGGAGCGAAAAATAAAAAGAAAAAAAAATACAGAAAAGAAAAAAAATAAAGATAAAAGAAAAGAACATCACCGAGTAGGAGTAGTTAAAATAGTTGAAAAGAAACTATACATCGAAGTTCGAATTAAAAAAAGGATTAAAAGTATAGTAAGGAAAAAGTTGTTCGTCGTATAAACTATTCGAGATGTGAGACAGAAGGACATAAAGAGAGAGAGAGAGAGAGAGAGAGAGAGAGAGAGAGAGAGAGAGAGAGAGAGAGAGAGAGAGAGAAAGAAAAAGATAAAGAAAGAAAGAAGTCCCCCTAAGGGCACACAAGGTTGCATTCGTGATACATGCCGATGATTGGTCCGATTTAATAAGCATATCGCGAAACTCTATGATTACGAAAGATCGCGAAAGCATCTGGGGGATCTTTATTTCCAATTGGATCCAACGTGGATCCTCCAGTTGAGTCCCACTTAATTGACGGAGCGCCGAAGGGAGGAGACAAAAAGTGAGAGAGAGAGAGAGAGAGAGGGAGAGAGAGAGAGAGCAAGGTAGGTGGGTGCAGGGTGCAGTCCTCGAATAAGTATTATTTTTAATAAGGATACTTAATCCTCTCTTTCTCTCTCCCTATCTTTCCTGCCCTCTACTTTTAGCGGTTCCTCCTTCTTTTTCTTTTCCTCTTCTTCTTCTTCTTCTTCTTCTTCTACTTCTTTTTCTTCTTCTTCTTCTTCATCTTTTTCTTAAGACTTCTGACTTTTCCTCTCGTTGCTCTTTTCGCAGCATGAAATCTCTTAGAAAAGTTTCTAACCATTTGTCGAAGATTTCAAACTCTAGACGCTTCTTCTCTTTCTTCGTCTCTCGTCAAAGACAGACGAGTTAGTCCTCGGAAGTGTAGCTCTATAATCATAATTTAACCGTAATTACATTTATGACCCACTTTGCCCTCGTAAATTGTCCACGGAGATCGGAGGCTCTGGTCATCGTTATTACGCGCCAGGGATACCACGATCTCTCTCTTTCTCTCTCTCTCTCTCTCTCTCTCTCTTTCCTTTTCTTCCTGTCTCTCTTTCTCATGGATCACTCCTTCGTTCTTTTTTCGAGCGTGCGTGGTTATTAAGATCGTGATTGGAAGAGAACGGGTTGGTTAGTCAGGTGAAGCGAGTTCAAATACCCCGACTAATCGAGACTTCTGATAATCCTCTTTCGGGGAAACAAATCGGATCTATCCCTACTCTAACAGGTGTCCTTTTTAAAATTTGACAAGTTAACATTTCCAGAATCTCTTGATCAACGATTATAATCCAGAAACTTAAAGTATTTGCCTAAAAAAGAATAATATCGAATCTATAATTGAACTTTGAGAAGCGAAATAGAAAATCAGATGTTCCCAAAGAATGATACAAACGGAAGTCAAAGGGGATCAAGATAAACTATCACAGAGACAAAATGTTTCCAAGTAAGAAAAGTTAAGGAGGGTGTCTTTGGTGCCGGAAATGGCAAACGCAGTGGGGAGCGGGTTTCGGTGGAGGGCAAAAGGAGGTAGGAGTGGACGCATTCCAGTCGCGATGAGACGCGGTCCCATTGGCTCCCGGTCCGCGGAGCGTCACACCGGTTGGCCGGCTTAATAATATGGTACGGCAGGCCAGCACCGTCGAGAGACTACCACCGTCTGCCTACCAGCCTTCTTCCTCTACCTCCTCCTTCTTTACTTCTCTTTCCCCTCTTATTCCATCTTCCATCCTTCTCCTCAGCACTTTCCTACCGGAGGTTGTTGCCGTTTCGCTCCTTACCTATACCGTAACACGGACCTTCTTCTCTACCCGCTCGTTACGTTAGCCACACGTTACGCTTATCCTTCGCGTGCCTTTTACCTTGGATCTACGAAATAGATCGAGAATAAGTACCGATAGGTCTCTTTCGATTCCCCACCAGCTCGTTTATGGAAAATCTTTACACTTACCCGTTATACGTATCAAAAATATCAAAGTGTCAAACGATAAAACGATAGATAGATTGATAAATCGAAGTAATATAAAATAAATCGTGATTAATATTTTTCATGATAAATATAATTCCTATCGTGTAATAATATTATTACACGTTGATCGATTTAATAAGATTAATTAGATGATAGATGTACCTTATTCTCTTTTCTTTATTCTCTTACTATTTCGAAACGAAAAGCTAATATCATAGTCGTCAGAAAAGAAGTGTGAGGAAGACATTAACCACCTTTCTCTCTATCTCTATCTATCTATCTAGCTATCTCTTTCTCTCTCACTCTCTATCTATCTATCTCTCTATATCTATCTCTCTCTTTCTTTCTCTTTCATGTGCTTCCTTCGAAGCCCCAAGGACGGATTCGCGCAAATTTCATAGCCCGACTTATGATTAGTCCGTTCGCAACCCGTCATTATGTATATTACCGTCTCTCGCGCGTTTCGTCGAGCTTCCGATGCACCCTCTCGATCCTCACTGCAAAGCGTTTTCACCGTTGAAGCGTGCACAATGATCGTTTTCAAGCGCGTTCCCTCGTACGAGAGCCAAGTTCGATACTGGATAGTCAGCCGTGGAATAAATAATGGCGGGCTATCGCGAGACTAATTTCGTAGTGGACTCTCGCGAATCTAATAATTAGGACCTGGCCCATTCTACGATCAATTCTTGGCTTTCGTGGCCCAACATAATACGCACAAAGGAATGTTCGATTTCATCGTCCCGTTCCTCGAACTCATCCAAATAATATTTAAATTCGAAACACCTTTAACGATTATTCATCATGAATCGTTTAATACACTATGAAATTGAAATCAAAGTATTTAAATGTCGGAAGTAAAAAAAAAAAAAAAAAAAAAAGAAAAAGAAAAAAAAGAAAAAAAAGAAAAAAAAGAAAAAAAGAAAAAAAAAGAAAGAAAGAAAGAAAAAGGAAAAAAAAAGAAAGATATACAAAATTCGAATTCGATGACAATCGAATAGTTCGTTCTTCTCATTTTGCTTCGGTGAATCGAAGTAATCACTTTTTTGTGAGATTCAAGATCTCGAAGGACTTTCGTATCGAAAAGTACGACTCCGATCGTGAAGGATTCTGTCCTTCGGTAAACCGCAACCAAGCCGAAATAAAAGGCCATCATAGGATAAGTACGATAAAGAAGGAAGAAGAACGGAAGAGTGAGTGTAAGATGGGAAAAGGAAGACAAGAGGAACCACTGGTAAAGAAAATAAAATCCGTCGGGTCTGATAATACGTTTCGAAACAATTACGCCATGGTTGAACGCACCCGATGGCTATAAAGTCGAAAAAAAAGGAAATAAAGAAAGAGAAAAAAATCCGATAGGTATCCTATAATAACTTTAGGCTACCAACTTTCAAGATGGATCACGAATTTAGAAAAAAAAAAGTGTCCTCATTTATAGATCGATCTTATTTTCGAAAGAGAAAATCATAAAAACGGATTACAAAGTCGAAGAGAAAAATTATTAACGAGTAGGATGAAATAAAGTTTGAATGTTCGTTCTTGTTCGTGAAATCATTTTTGCGGTATGGTTTGCGTTAGGATTGCATATGAGACACGATTTTCGTGTCAGGCACGATTGCAATTTCAACGTTCCCTCTCAAAGAACCTGGATCGAATAGGAGGTAAAGAACAGTTACAAATGTCTCCCGCGAAGCGATCTCCTACCTCGTGGCCGCGATCCAACAGTCAAGGAGTCGACTAACAAATCGTCCGTCGCCGGACCGTGTAACTTGCCTGCCATTGTAACAGTTCTACTGTTAAGCAGTAATGGTAGACAGGTTATCAGCAGCCGTTGCAACGAGTCTTTACGTAACGACCGGTCTGTCAGTTGGTATCCAATACCCTCCCTTCCGAGACCCTCTCTCTAACTCTCACTCTCTCTTTCTCTGTCTCTTTCTTAAGCTTTCTCGACTTCGCAGGGGTCTGGTACCTGTATTCTTTGTATTCTTCTTCTTCCTTTTCCTAGCGAGCCGATCGTATCTCCTTGGCTCTGCCAACGGAACCACCGAGACACCGGTGTGACAAGGACGATCGTAGAGGATCGGAGGAAAAGGTTCTACGAATGCTATTACTATCACGATGCACCGGGCGTGCCCTTTACGTTCCATTCGAACCCAATGCCTTACCTGAGCTTAACTTCGATCGTATTCCTTTCCGATTAAGTAATACTCACTTGTCCGATTTAAACGAATTTGGTGATCACCAACGAATTTAATCTTTATCGGTAAAGTACGATGTTATATGGTCGTCTCTCCTTTCTCTTTTTACTAAACTACCTCCCGTTGAGTTTGCATTCGTCTTAGAAACGACGATTGCCGATTGAGAAATCGTGACACAACGGTCCTGTCATCGAGGATGAAAGTTACATTGGTAAGCCGACGAGTATAAAGACGTTCCTTTCGTTCGACAATTTTTTCTTTTCTTTTTTTCTTTTTCTTTTTTTCAAATATTTCATTCCCAACTATGTTTATAACTTATCGATCAATTGAGAGCACCCGATAAAAACTCCTCTTTCGTGAACGCTCCAAGCAATTCGAGGAACATCGTTGAAAAGATCTCGCAGAAGTTGCAATTAACGCCTCGCGAGAATCGACGATGTTCGATCGTCGATAAGAGAAGAAACGAACGACGCCTCGAGAGGAACGAGCAAACGCACATATTACGGCATATTTCTTCCCTCAAAGATGGCAGCTTATCCGTAAGTACGACTTACGCAGCTACGCAAAAGAAAATCGCGTGTGAAAGTCATTATCGCCGAAATCGATTCGCTCGGTATCCTGACATTGCACCAGATCGTACGCAATTCCCGAACGTGCACTTTCTCGAGCTCGGAAGGAGGAATTACAAGGTGAAGCAAGGAAAAAAGAGGATTGAAAAGATAGAAAGAGATAGAGAGAGAGAGAGAGAGAGAGAGAGAGAGAGAGAGAAAGAGAGAGACAGACAGACAGACAGACAGAGAGAAACAGAAAGAAAGAGAGAAAGAGGAAGAGAGGATAAAAAGTATCTGAGGTTTCGATTGTAAGTCGAGCAACGATGGAGAGAAGGTATCAAAACGCTATCATTACCACGTTGCAACGTTCACGAAGCTTTCCAATTAACTTAACGCAGGATCATCCTCCGTCTTACAATGTAACGCATATAACTACCTAAGTATATCTATATAGATATCCATGCAACCGTACTACTCTTATTCATTTCTTCTTCCTTCTTTTTTCCTTTGGTCTTCATATGGTTGGGAACGAACCAACCGTCTCCTCTTGACGGTTCGAACACCGCAAAGCCATCGTCCGATGATTTTCGGTTAAGCCTTGCGATCTCATCGAGGAAAGGGAGGGGAAGAAGAACGAAGGAAAGGAGGAGGAAAAGAAGAAGTACGAAGGAGAAAGGAGGAACGGAGTAGAAGGAGAGGAGACAACGTGCTCGTGACAGGGACGCAGCATGTAAAAGCATGCGCGTACGGATGCCTATTATTAACGCGGCTCTCTCGTACACACGCATCTTTTCCTCCTTCTTCTCTCTCTTCTCTTCTCCTCTCTTCTCTTCTCTTCTCTTCTCTTCTCTTCTCTTCTCTTCTCTTCTTCAAAAGGTGGGTATCTGCCATCGCACGGTATATTGTATCACGGACGAGTATCCGAAGAGGAGATGCGGCCCGAGTAAGGTAGTCTCGATAGCGCGTTTCGCGTGGCCAATGGCCGTTCCAATAAAATCGGAACGGCAGACAATTTTCGGTTACGCGTGATCTCATTAACTCACCCGTCCGGCCCGTCCTCCTATCCTCTTCTTTTTCCTTTTCCTTTATCTTTATTCTCTTCTTTTTGTTCTTCTTTGAGGGTCCACCTCTTCCCCCTCCCCTCCTTCCCTCCCCCCTTCGACGTCCGCCGTCCTCTCTCCTCCATCATCCACCTCCTTTACTTCCCTATCCCTCATTTTCCACCTCCTCTTCGAGGAAGCCCCGCCGTCGCGTTATCCATCCAAGGGACGATCATTATTTTAAATTCGCTCCAAATTTTATTGCAAAAAGTGCATATTGCATCTTGCGGTGGAGAACGATCGCCATGTTGTTCCTTCTAGCCTGGTAGAGTGCTACCAGTACGAAGAGATGGGTGCTGTTGGTGGGGAGAAAGAGCAATTTTCGTTGTGAGCGAGATGCAGAGAGGAAGGAGCGCCAACAAAATGGCGACGAAGAAGAAACGATGACCGCGAAGTGGAGAAGGAGGATGAAAATGACGAGGCGATGCCGAGAGAAAGAGACAGAGAAAGAGAGAAAAGAAATGAGAAAAAGAGAGAGAGAGAAAGAGAGAAAGAGAGAGAGGGAGGGAGAGACGAGGAGGAGCGATAAACAGGACCCAAGGTAATATCGAAAAGCGATCCAAAGGGCGGTGGTGCCGATGGCGGCAACGATGGCGGTTGAAACGCTCGAATGCCGCAGATAAGAGGGAGGTACCTTAAAAATGAAGTAATATGGGAAAAATATGGTCGGCAATTTTCGAAGGAAGAAAGAGAGAGCGAGAGAGGGAAGCAGAGCTATCGAAGCAAAGGATATGCACACGGTAGCGTAAAAATGGACACACTTTGGATCAATCAAAATTTACATGGTCCAAAGAATCACAATCAAATACGAACAAGAAAATGAATGACTTACGAGCGAAGTGAAAATCATGAAAACGTGAGCTTTTATGAGAGAGAAAGAATGACATGCAAATTACTATTATATATATATATATATATATATGTATATATATGCAGAAACAATTAGAGAAAGATAAAGAGAAATGTTTAAAGGCGACACTTATCTTGATTTCTGATCGCTCATAGAATTCATTTCTATTAGTGAACGAAGTAAAAGGGGGCTAAAACCTCTACATAAGACCTGATACCACCAACGAATTAAACGTCGAAAGTTATGGCGATATTAAATTCGCACGACGCAAAATGAGGGGTGTGGGAGAGAGGGAGGGACACGAAGAGGGAGACTCTTCGACTTTGATCATCGCCGCGAGGTAATAAAAGCCGTTTCTACCTTCTTTCGTTGAAAGGTAAACGATCGTGACTATGATTTGTACGAACATTGATCGAAATTACGATTTGGTGACAAACTTCGAAAAGAATTCGGGATATTAAATCGAAATTGAAAATTATATTCCGATTAAATTGAAATATATTCGCTTTAAAAGTAAAATGGAAAATGTTGGCGCAAATGGACAATGTTTAAAAGAAATTTTTAATCCTTAAACTATAATTGATAAAGACGTATGATTAAATTCTATTTTATAAAACTCAAACGCGATCGAGATATCAAAATACCTTCGAGGAAAATTCCAAACCGATACGAATATCCCTTTCTTCCTTTTCCCTTAATTATTTCCAGACACATTTCTGGCCGATCGGAAGGCATAAATCTACTTTCGCATTTTTTCCATTTGTTCGCACGCACGCGATCGAGATTCCTTCTCCTTGCCTCCCACTCTTCCTTTCTCTCTCTCTCTCTCTCTCTCTCTCTCTCTCTCTCTCTCTCTCTCTCTCTGTCTATCTCTATCTCTATCTCTCTTTTTCTCTCATTCTTTCCTTTTCTCTCTTTCTTTATCTCTATTACCACCTAGCTAACACTAAGCATAGAACAAGAAGAACGAAAAACCATTGGAATTTCTCGCTTTCGGTTTATCCTTTTTCTTCTTAACAATCTCATTCTCCTTCTCACTCTCTTTCTCTCTTAGTAATCGGTTATAAGCACGCATACGAGAACGCTAGTAAAAGTGGTGGTAGTAGTAACGATGCAAGAGTACGCAGAAGCGATCAGTATTCCCGGCGGCATGATTCATCTATCATCGATAGCAACCCTGACGCATAAAACGTTCGATACTCTACGCATACAGCTATTCAAGGTCATTCACGCGTAATACTTGTATGCACCCCCGTCGAGAATCTCCTTAGGTACTCGATTCTCTCTTCGATCGTTTTCAAGTACTTCTATGAGTACGATAATTAAATAACTTTTGTGCATATTCACTGTTTAACATTGATCAAATATATATATACATATATATTTATATATATGTATATGTATATATATATATATATATATATCGTTGAAATTAATTTATCACACAAATCTTTAACTTTTACTTCAATTAATTCTTTCATCCTCATACACCCAATTTTATTTTATTTCTTTTTTGTTTTTTTTTTTTTCTTTTTGTTTTTTTTTCTTAATATCGCTACCTACAGATGTAACGATTTCAAAATAAACAAAAAGAAAAAAAAAAGAAAAATAAGATAAAAAAAGAACGGTGAAAAAAATTGATCGCAAAAAACGAAAAAAGAGAAGTCCTTTTTGTTTCTCTTTGGTAGGATCAGTGAGTATCTACTTAGTGTTCCTTGCTGTACATGGGATTACCTGTTGCTCGACTTAAAAGCTGTACCAGCAACGGCCCATCGTGTGTGTATACCTGCGAATACGAGTGCAAAGGAATAAGAGAGAGAAAGAGAGAGAGAAAGAGAGAGAGAGAGAGAGAGAGAGAGAGAGAGAAAGGGAGAGAGAAGAAGTGAGAGAGAAAGAGAAAGAAAACGAGGGAGAGAAAGGGGGAGAAAGAGGGAGACAGAGAAACAGACAGAGAGATGCGAATTTCTCGCTTACGCGTGTAGACGCGTACCGAACGCATTGTACCTGCAACCTGTTACCTGCAGGAAAGACGCCGTAGATCGATCGTGGCTTTCGCTATCGAGCTCGAGTTTACTTGTCGGCGAAACGACGTATTGGAATTTGTTGGCTCCGATCTCTTGTCGGTAGCTCCTTATCGAGTTTTCGCCTTTCTCTCGTTCGATCTCATTGAATTACATACTCACAAAATGCGATTTTTTTTTGTTTTTTTTGTTTTTTTTTGTTTTTTCTTTACTATCGACAGTATCCGATGGGATCATGGGAACGTTGAAGATCAGGTTAACGCAATAAAATCTTAATGAATCTTTTGACATCGTCAAAATTTACAGTCAAATACTTTTTTATAGACATCGTAGAAACTCGATGGGAATGCAGACCGGTATTCGCATAGTAAATACGTGTTTTAACACCTCAACTCGTGTCTCTAATCGCTATACATCTCTTTCACTCTTACAAGCGTTACGCAAAATTGTCTAATGTTATGACTTACTTTAAAGAAAGTGGGAGAGGGAGGGAGAGGGAGAGAGAGAGAGAGAGAGAGAGAGAGATCGTCTAATCCGTTACGTATTTCAAACGTATTTTTCATTTGGTACTCTTAGCAAATCGAACTTGCGATTAAATCCGTAAATATTGAACGTCACTAAATAAGATTTAAATACCACGACGAGGATCGATAATACTGATATTACGTAAGTAAATCGATCTACATGGCGAGCTCTCTTATGCTTAAGTATTATAATAAAAACTTGATTTATAAATTATATGCTCGGACTGACAGGAAACTATGTCTCTTGAGTTATTAAAGATATACTTATAATTTACGAAGTGAAAATTGAAAATTGAATAATCGTAACTTGTTTGAGAAAAATTTGAATTATAATAGTTTGATCGATTCGACATAACACGTTGAACAGAACATTCTCATTGTTCTTAGAGATTCGAAAGTGCATTACAATCTCAAGGATTATTTTTTCCATGGGGGTTTAGATTTGAGAGAATCACGACAACGTATAGCAGCCACTCTCAATGATGTAAGTTCACGCATGTACACGTGCGTACAAAACTATGCGCTCAGTCATCCTAACAGTCTTCCTCTCTCTCTCTCTCTATCTCTTTCTGTCTTTCTTTACTTCTCCTTCCGAGCGAGCATCTTCCTTTTTTCTTCCTCTTCCACCATCTCCTCCTCCTCTTTCTCAACAGCTATACGCGAAACACCTTTGGCCGCCGTGCCGGCCATTTGCCCTGCTAAAGTCGTTAGGGCCGTTGCACTCTGCGGTAGGTGTAAAATCGTCCTTCTGTTGATCCTCTAGAATGGAATGTATATTCTCGTCCTTTTGCTCAGAGAAGGATAGATCTTTTGGTTGTTCTCTCTCTCTCTCTCTCTCTCTCTCTCTCTATTTCTTTTTCTTTCTCTTTTGCTCCATAATTCTTTATATCGTTTGGTAAAAAAAAAAAACAAAAAAAAAAGAACAGGAAGAAATCACAATTAAAAAAACAAACTTCACATGAGATCAATGTACCGATCGAGTTTGAGTAGGTACTTGTCACCGATAACTTTTCGAACGAGACAACGATATCGAGGTTGAAAAGAGAGAAAAAAAAAGAGAAGAAGGGCTGATACTCGATCAGGCACGTTCGGACAATCCACAATTATCGTAGTAACAAATAGCTGTTGATTGTACAGCAAAGGCACGTTTTAGTGCCTCTAATCGTGGGGTCGACCTTTCAAGAACGAACGGCCCTGGCCAAGTAATTTATAACGTCACAATCATCGCGGATGGAACAACGTGTTACCGAACCCAACGCTGGAACAAATGAAATTAATTGATTTAGCCTCCGGTGAACGATATAACAAACCACTTTGAATTGTTTCGTTGGAATCGAATAACGAAATAGCTCACGATCAACGATTTTCTTTTTAAATATTCATTCACAGAAGATGTACCGCGTTCCATTAAAATATTTGATCGATTTATTTTTCAAGTTACTCGTTTCACACCTCTTAAAAGACAACAAATAGTCACGATTATTCTTGAAGGTAGATATTCTCATAGACAGGAACAGAACAGGAAAGAGCCACGTACTATGCTTTTTTTCTTTTTCTTTTTCTTTTCTTTCTTTTCTTTATTTTTTTTTTTTTTTTTTTTCTTTGCTTTTTATCGACCAAGGAGAAACCATTTATCACGTTTCGGCCGTACCACCCGAATGACTTACGACGTGTTGGCGTCGACTCGACTCCCGACTGCGATAGACGTAATAAAGGCCTAAAAAACATACCAATAACCTCGGCCATCGACACGAAAGCATTCCCGCTATTACTAAGGACCCGTTTATTTTCTCCCTTACTCTTCTCCATTCCTTTGTTCGTCCTTTGAAAACGAACTTTGTTGTTACGTTCGATCACGATCGCGCAACCCTTTTCGCGAAATCAAATTTTTATATAGGTTATTAATATGATCGACGACGAACGTATTATCGGTCCTTGGTACATTATTTAATGACAATTTATTGAATGAGAAAAGGAACCAATCCAGAGTGAAAGAAAGGGAGAGAGAGAGAGAGAAAGAGAGAGAAAAGAAAAAAGGAAAAAAAGAAAGAGAAAAAGTAAAGAGAGATAGAAGAAAAATAAGGTATTTAATTATCTGATTGAAAAGTAACGTCGTTTACCTAATTCTTACATCTGATTTCGTTTGATGATAGAAAAATTTGAAGATTCGTCGGCCCGATAAAAATTCCTTGACTACTTTGAGCCAGAACTTGGTCTTTAAATTGTCATAGGCCTCTTTAAAAGAAAAAGAAAAAAAAAAAACAAAAAAAAAAGAAGAAAAAAAAAAGTATCCCTTCTTCCTATTCTTACGAATGCGAACGAAAAGGAGAAAAGACACCAGGAACGTGGGACAAGGTAATAAATTATTATCGCGTCGATAAGGAATGCCGATGGGGTCTGACGATAGGGACACAGCGTGTCTCGAAGAACGTGGCGTTCGGTGGTTATCGAGCTGCCTAATAGACTCGTACCTTGGTGTCATTCTTGATATCGATATTGGTGATTGATCCACGATGATCGAGATTTCGATAGTAACTCTCAAAGATCGGCCCTCACGAAAGAAAAGAGGAACTCTTCTCTCGCTTTTCCATTCATTATTTTCATCTCGCGATCTTATCGTTCGACTTTATTGAATCTATTCACATAGATTTTAATAGGCCCTGACGGACCAATCTAAATTTCATTTTGTTACGTCGTGACGTCATCGAACTTTCGAATGACTTCACGATGCTATATAATCGTGACGGGGCGCGATTTCGAGCAAACGTCAATCGTCGAAAGGAATATATCCTTACGATGCGAATAAACAATAAAACGTCCATGAAAATTCTTCGATAGAATTCGTGATCTGTCAAATGGAAAATCTATGGTAAAGTGCCTATCTATTAATCGTGAATCGTTGAAAATATCATAGGAAAGATTTGGAAAATGTTTAACGTCATTCGTGACTAAGTTGCAAGATATTCGACATTAAAGACGCGTAATATGCATTTAGGTATGAAAAAAAAGAAGAAGAGACGAGAAAAAATGAGATAGATAGATAGATAGATAGATAGATAGATAGATAGATAGATAGATAGATAGATAGATAGAGAGAGAGAGAGAGAGAAAGAGTTTCATAGCGATAATCATCGACGCCAGTATACGAGATGTTACGAACGAAGGTCGGCGTCATCGAAGAAGGCGGAGAAGACGAGGTAAATCGAGCGCGCCTCATCTTCGTAAATCGAGTCCCAACATACCCTTTCCCTCTCTCTCTCTCTCTCTCTCTCTCTCTCTCTTTCTGTCTCACTCAGTCTCTCTCTCCTTCTCATTCTATCTATCTCTCCCAAGCCCTCGATTTCAATATCCTTCGGACTTGGTAAAAGCAATCGCTGATTCACGATGTAACGATCCAGGTGTATGAGGTTTGCACCTCATGGCAGCCCTCACGCGTCGACCCTTTCGTTTCTTCGACTAATCTTAAGAGAAGAAGAAAAAGAAAAAAAAAAAAAACAAAAAGCAAAGAAAAAAAAAAGGAAAGGAAAAAAAAAGGAAGAGGAGAAAAAAAGAAAGGAAAAGAAAAAATTATACAATGTAACTGATGAAATTGACGAACAATCGGAAATCATTGAGAAAGAAACGTCGGGCTCTTCCACGAAAATAACCACGCCGTCATTCTTTTCGTTCTTATTTTCCTATCACGTTCGATTCTCTCGATCGAAGTCGCGTAAAAAGTTTGAAGATTAAAATATAAGATCGAAGGTAATGTCCTTGAACGTTTCGACGACATTTCCATCCATTGCAATTTCTTTTCTCTCTCTCTCTCTCTCTCTCTCTCTCTCTCTCTCTCTCTTCTTCTCTTTGCCCTCTTCCTGAGAGCCATTCTCCTACAAAAACTTTAATCGCGTTGGCCGACCGTAAAGGCTATCTATCTTTCTCTCTCTCTCTCTCAGTCCAGTCAGTAGTCCAGCACAGAACATTCGTGGATATAACGTTGTTCGTTGCTTGGCCGCGAAACAAGTAACTCCGAAAGAGACAAAAAAATCTTTACCTGATTGTTTTACGTCCAACCGCAGAGGCAATTCGTGGTATTCACGACGGTAGAACGATGGTGACGTTGCTGTTAAAGATTCGACAAGCTCGAGATTCAAAGATATTCGTATAATCTCTAGGAGACTACGCCTTGAAAATACTACGTAAAATACTACGTACGAATCTTAGAGAACGTACTTTCGTTGAAATCGATGTTTATCCTTCGACGAGCAACAGATGACTAATTGGTATTATGTTATCCAACCTCTCATCGTTCTACGACACTAAGTTTGTTTACTACTACGCGTGTTGTGCGTACATCGCCATTAATACTTTTTTTTTTTTTTTTATTTATTAAAAGCAAACGAATTGAATGTATGTATGTACATACATTCTGTATATTTACATAACCATAATACAATTTATATAACGTTGTGAAATATTATTTATTTTATACTTTTCTCTTCGTTGGAATTATAAAATGTAAAAAAGAAAATGTACAAACAAATAAAGAAATATATATTTACACACACATATATATATATATATATATATATATAAAAGATTATGAATGAAAGAATAATTTCTATACTTATTGCACATACATATATATATGTTTATATATAGAATATGAGCGTGACATTAAACAATAGAAAAGAGAGATTTTAAAAAGAGATTAGCGTGGAGACATCGAGATAGACATGGGAAAAAGAAAGAATCAAGGACAACAAAGCAATTTTCATTTTCCTGTGACTGTAAATAACGTTGGAGTAGTAAAATCGCATTTTTTTCCTTTCTCTCTCTCTCTCTCTCTCTCTCTCTCTCTCTTTCTCGACAATCCTCTTTCAACGTCGACCGCAAAATTAGCCGCGAACCTCCTCGGGATAGAACCTTGAGTGAGATAAAATAATCATCCTTTTCGAAAGTTCCGTACGAAGCGAGGAGTAGGTGTCCCTCGCGGCTGGATGCTATTTACACGAGACGACGTAATGACGATTACCTGCTAGGAGGATCCACTCCCTGGTGGTTTCTTCTTTTTCCTTTTCCTTTTCTTTTTTTTCTTTTTCTTTTTTTTCCCCCTTCATCTTTTTTCACATCGTTGCGATTTTCAAATATCAAAGAATTCTCCAATGTAATCTGAAAACTTAACGAGAATAATTCTCTTCCCACGTTCAAATTCTAAATAACATTTATATTTCCATTCTTCCTTTGTAATTTGTTTAAAAATCAACACTGGTTTATACGCAATGAGCAATAAGACGAAACATGGGCTTTGATACTTTCCTATTTTGCCACGTTCTCATAATCGAAGTGGAAAATCGATAGTCAGGAACGTTTCTCTTTGCAATTATACTTTCATTAATAAATTATCATCGTCGATATTTATCGATTGAAACGAATATTAACCAAGATGATTAATGATCGTTAAAGAATATTTACGAAGGAATAGAAATTTTTTTTTTTTTTTCTTTATCGATTCTTCTCATCCAACTCTCTCTCTCTCTCTCTCTCTCTCTCTCTCTCTCTCTCTCTTCGTTATATAAACAAAGAAAGGTCTTTGGTTAGTCCACCATAAAAGGATTATTAATTAAGTTTCTTCTTTTTTTCTTTTTCCTTTTCTATTTGTTATTTCTTTTCTTTTCTTTTGGGATTTTTTTTTTGTTTTTTTTTTTCTTTTTCTTTTTTTCTTTTTTCTTTCGAACTGAGTCCGTTCGCATCCAAAGAAATATACGCAACAAGTCGACGACACAGTTTCCTCCTCACAAAGTACTTCGACTACAAGAACGACAAGAGGAGGACCTTTTTCACGATGGTATTCATGGGAGAGGTCGTGCTCGGTGAATCTTTCAGACGTCTCTTCAGGCGCTAACGAAGCTACACCCCTTCCTTCGCACCCCTACCGTCGTAACAGTATCGAAAAGGAAGAAGAAGAAGAAGAAGAGAAGCGAGAAAAAGAAGAAGAAGAAGAATAAGAAGAAGAAGGAGTAGAAGAAGATGAAGGAGAGGGAGCTTCTGTTGCTCGTGGCGAATGCGCTTCGTAAATGTAAATTGATCGAAGCAACGTTCATTAATTAGTCGCGAAATGGTGTGCGCCTTCGTCGTGCTTCTCCGGATGACCTTTGAATCCTCGGTCAGTTAAAAATACAACTTTTAAAAAACGTTCGGCCAGTTATTTTATTGTCCTACTAATAGTCCTATCTAATTTCGATTTACTTAACGGACAATTCTTTTTCCTTTGCCGAAAGATATTTCATCGAGATTAGCGATGAACGTGTGAGCGATCTTTTTCAATTCGTTGAAACGAGAAACGATGGCTCGGACTCCAAAGAACAGGAAATTCTGTTGAGGTAAAAAAGATGAAAAAGGAAGAAAAAAAAAAGTCTTGCTAAATTCGACATCCTGTCGGCGAAAGGACACGGCATGTAAGAGCGAAGAAGGAGAAATAAGAACACGATAAGGAAGGTAGAAGGTCCCCGCGGCAAATTGTCGTGGTTGTCGCGCGCACCGTTCGCCATATGGCCGACAGTAAATTAAACGAGCGAAGAAAAGGAAGAGAGAGAGAGAGAGAGAGAGAGAGAGAGAGAGAGAGAGAGAGAGGATTACACGTTGGAAGAACTCTCTTGGAGTATACTAAAGGGTTCGCTGTTTGGAATAGGTAACCATGTTACGATAGGAATAATACTGAATACATACGCAAAAGCGTACTAACTTTTTTAAATAGTAAAAGGCATAAATGTGACGTCAACTATAAGGAAGAAGAACGAAACATGAACGAAGCTGACTGTTGCTACTCGACGACGTTTGGCCGATCGTAAGTCGCGAGACCGTGAGCCATTATCCGGACACTTATTGCCACTTAACTCGAGGAGAGTGTACATACGTCGATTCAATGAGCACGAGTTCATTACCGATCGGTGCTACGCATTGTCCGGTTGACGGGGAGGGAAGGGTGGGAAGGGTCGAGTCAAGTCACAACGTGACGAAGTTATACGTTTCTTTAACCTGCTGTCTTCGTTCTTTTAAAATATCCAAGTGTAACGGAGTTTAAGCCGTACTTCAATTTCATTGGAACGTTCTTTACAACCGTTTGTATGTCAAACTTTGCGTTTCTTTAATTACGTTCGACTCGATGCCTTCCGATCGAGTTTCTGTTTCGCTTCGAAGAATAATCGGCTAGCTCTCGAGTAATATGTACAACACGTTGAAATTCGGATGCTCTTAATCTGCTTCCTTACCGACGGCCTAATTAAGTCGCTCTTTGGTACATTCCGCGGGAGGACAAGAACGAGAGCCGGCAATTTCGAGGCGATCGATTTACACGGTCGCGTTACATGCGCCGATGCGTGCTGTGTAACCTTTTTGGCGGTGAATCGAAAAGAAGTGAATCAAGACGAGAAGGAGAAAGAGAGAGACAGAGACTCGAGGGGCGGGAGCCATGTATCTCTCGCGCGAAGACGTAATGCATGTATCGTTCTGTGCGGTGCTCTCTGTAAAATCGTTTCACGAGAAAGCAAACGAGAGAAAGAGAGAGAAAGAAAGAAAGAAAGAAAAAAAGAGAGAGGGAGAGGGAGAGAGAGAGAGAGAGAGAGATAAGAGGTCCACACCGGGGCGCCAAAATCCACGCGATTCGATCGACGGGGGATGATTTCTTTCGGCCCCTTAAAAAATTCCACCACCTTCTTTCTTTCTTCATTTCACAGTAGAGAAAGAAAGAGAGATAGATAGAGAGAGAGAGAGAGAGAGAGAGAGAGCAAAGGGTGAAGGAGGGCGCGAATGAAAAATGCCCTTCGCCCAAAGGCGGTACGTGCCTCGAAGAGAGAAAGAGAGATAGATAGAGCGAGGGAGAAAGAAAGAAAGAGAGGGAAGAGAGAGAGAGAGAGAGAGAGAGAGAGAGAGAGAGAGATGGAGGACGGAGAATGAGACCTGCTGAGAGGAACTCGGCTATCGATTGAATAAATGTTCTCAAGCAGATACATCGATATGCTCGATAGAAAGAATATTGCTTATGAAATTCGATAAGCCTTATAATACTGGCAAATTCTGATCATTATTTTTCGAGTTATTTGATTCGAGTGCCATTGATCCAAATGCTAGGAAAAAAAATAAAAAAAGGGAAAGATAAAAATAAGGAAAGGAAAAAAAAATATCCAGAAAATTACACGTGATCATTACGAAATGATAAAAATTACAAACCTCGTCTCGAATTCTTGCGAATATTAAATAGTTTCAACTTTGTAAGTCGATGTTCTCATCAAACGGCACTGATTTCCGCTTTAAGTGGGAAGGGTTAGGATCGTGAAACGAGGAAAACACCGAGGCGAAAGGGGGCGTCGTCGACTTAAATTACGTCCATCGGCGAGATGAATCGCTTAACGAACTTTCTACTCTCTGGTATATACCTTTCTCTCTTTTCTTCAGAGTTATCGAGAGAAAGAGAGAGAGAAAGAGAGAGAGAAAGAGAGAGAGAGAGAGAGAGAGAGAGAGAGAGTCGAGCAAAAGAGATAAAGAAAGAAAGAGATAGACAGAGAGAGAGAGAGAGAGAGAGAGAGACACAAGCAGAGAGATGCTCGCTACCAAGAGAAAAAGAGAGAGAGAGGAAGAAAAGGGGAATAGTTCGAGACGAAGACCGGTGCGCGGACATAAATTAAACGTCCGAGACGTATACATATATAAGTCCCTTCGAGCACCGTGGAACGTTTCTCTTCCTTACACCTTACGATTAGCCACGGCGCATTCAGCTTCTCTCGGCCTCGAGCTGGTGTGGGTGGGGTGAGAAAGGGAACCAAAGAGAGAGAGAAAGAAAGAGAGAGAAATAGAGAGAGAGGGTGGGAGAGAGAGAGAATATTCAGATCTCGAAATCTCTAGGAGGATTTGAAAATCGGAAAATTATGGTCACTCTGTCCCTTCTTCTTTCATTCTCTACTTCTCTTTCTCTCTTCACCGAAGAAAGTCTTCTCCACCTTCTTCCCCTCCTTTTTTTCTTCTTCTTCTTCTTTTTCTTCTTCTTCTTCTTCTTCTTCTTCTTCCTCCTCCTCCTCCTCCTCCTCTCTTCTCATGTAAAGATTTCCTTTCTCTATCTAGAAGAAGCACTCTTCTCTTCTCTAAATCCGGAATGCGAGGGGAAGAGAACGAAGCTCGATAATCGGTTGATTTAACGCGACCGCCTTTGCGTAAATAAGGATCGGCTGCGTTAAAGAGCAAAGACTCTTTAGTCCGTTATAAAAGATATTAGAAACGTCAAAGGAAAGATCCCTATCGTTATATCAACCCGGATAATAATACTAATGGTTTCTTATAGCGACTTCTTTCGTTCGTTCGTTCGTTCGCTCGTTCGCTCGTTCGCTCGTTCGCTCGTTCGCAAGAAGCGAATTACTTAACATTCGTCGGCCTTCGAACGAATTTCTCGTTCCTCTATTATTTCGTACTATCTTTTTTTCTTTTTTCTCTTTTCTTTTTCTTTTTCTTTTTTTTTTTTTCTTTTCTTTTTTCTAAGAATCACGTAAGTATACTTACATCAACGTACCTATTTTAGATTTTATTTAGATTTGCATCGTAGGATATAAATCTAATAGGATAACTGGATACATCTTCCTTCGAGACAAATCTAATATCAACTAATCTCTTGTGAGGGCCATTCGATCATTGACGTAACGAAAAGAAAATTTAGATGGGAGAAAGAGGAGAGGGAAGAGTAAGAGGGGAAGAATGACCACCACTTTTCGGCCGTACGATGACCGTGCGGTAATTAACTCTCGAACGATCGCGTTAAGCCGTGAAAGTATAAAGCTCTCTCTTTCTCTCTCAGAGAGAACGCTCGTAGTCTCGAAACGAGGGAGGTTTTTTCTTTCGAGTTCAGATAACGAGCGTGATTCAATCTCGGTTGTCTTTCGACGTTCACGAGCACTCGCGCATTAGCGGCCTCGTTGAAAGTCGAAAGAGAGAGGGAGAGAGAGAGAGAGAGAGAGAGAGAGAGAGAGAGAGAGGTGCCAAAAGTAGCAAGAACTGTTTCCTTGGTCCTGATTTTTACCTTATGAAACACGCTGGATTCCTGCCACGTTCACGTCAACATTAAATGCCCTTTTTTTCTTTCCTTTCATTTCCTTTTTTATACATTTTTTTATTATTTTTTTTTTTTTCTACTTTTGCTTTAATAATTTTTATTAATTTATTTCTACGGGTTTCCTCTTTTATTTATAGAAATATGTTAATGAGGGGATAAAGATACATACGTTTCTATGTCGATAAAGAGTACCTTTCGATCAACATAACATCATATGTTTAATTAAAAGATATTAATGAAAATATGATGAAATACTCTTTCGTAACGGAATAATGAATAAGTTGATACTGAAATGACGAAAAATTAATCGTATCCAATTTATTCATTGTCATATTTCAATATTCTTATTTTCATAAACATATAGAAACAAAATGAAGATGAAGTTTAACGATCAATTATTTCTCTCATCAATCCTAATTCGTTTCTTCGATAATAAAGTAAATGAAAAAAAAAAAAAAAGAAAAAAGGAAATCACTTCGACCTACGAGATCGATAAACGTTCCTTGCGAATAAGTCGCTATGTTGTTAGCCGTCGAAGTGCTTAAAAGTGCGAATCGCGAGATGAGAAGCAGGACGAATCGTGATGAAAGGAGGGCCTGCGCCGGCGGCATCAGAGGCGTCAGAATTGCTTCGGGTATCCTCTTACCGAGAAGTAAGTCGGTTACCAATCGATTCGAGTTATGCGTACGAACCTCTATACTTTCTACTTTCATTCGCCGTCTCGTATTACCAAGTTGATTTCTTTTCTGTATAATGAACCGATAATCATGTGGGTAAAGAGAGAGAGAGAGAGAGAGAGAGAGAGAGAGAGAGAGAATCGAACGAATGAGAAGTGAGAAAATTCCATACTTTTTAGAGACGATTTTAAAATTCTATGCTAATCCCATGGAATAAATTTTTCTTTCGGTTGCGTTGCTCTCTGTGATTTACTCTGTCGGTACATCAGAGATACCCGAAGAAAAGAAATAACGAAGGAAGGAAGGAAGGAAGGAAGGAAGGAAGGAAGGAAGAAAGAAATGAAGAAAGGAAGGAAGGGAGGAAGGAAGGAAGGAACAAACAACACCACAAAAAAAAAGAAGAAAAACAAAAAAAAGAACAAAACAAAAAAAAATAAGAAGAACAAGAAATTGCTTACGAGGTTGAGTCGTGCCACGTTGGGGAGCAAAGTTCGTAAATTCGCACAGCCGGTTCGTGCTTGTCGGCGGCACGAACGAAACAACAAATTTATCCGAACTGTCTTCCCTCTCCCTCTCTTTTTTTCTCTTTTACTCTCTCTCTCCCTCTCTCTTTCTCTTTCTCTCCTTCTCCTTCTCTGTCTGCAAAGAAAAAGGTAGATACTACTCCTACTTTACCTTTTTCGATTCTCTCCTTCCTCCTTCTCCTTCTCTTTTTCTTCTACTACTCTTCGTCTTATAAAATAAGCAAAAAAAAAGATGAATAGATACATAGAGACAGAGAGAGAGAGAGAGAGAGAGAGAGAGAGAGAGAAAGAGAAAATGAGAGAGAGAGAGACTGGTGGTAACCGGATACTTTTTAGCGCGCGCGTTGCCCGAACCAATCCCGATAATTAATTGCACGGAATCCGCATCGTGCCTTCGCGTATCTTTCCAATTTCTTCTTCCATGCCGGGTTACCCCCGCGAGATGGGTGACTTCGAGGAAGAAAAGGAATAGGAGAAAGAGAAAAGAGAGAAGGCTGGGATTCCATAACACGCTTACTCCCTTCGATGCACCTAACCGATAGCTGACCCACCTCCACCTTCATCTCCCTATTCCTATCCTCCTCTCTTTCTTCCTTCACCTAAGAGAGTCGTCGGTTTTGCCGTTCTTCTCTTCCTCTTTTACCTTTTCAAGTATCGTCCTATCGATTCTGTTTGTGTCGTAGGCTTCTACGGTCGAACGAGCATACAACCGATTGCCTCACGAAATTAATTTGAATTCACACTTCTGCCAAGGTTCTTCGAAAGAAAGGAAGAAAAAAAAAAAGAAAAGAAAAAAAAGAAAACAGAAAAAAAAAGGAAAAAAAAAAAAATTAATCAAGCCGAGCGTTAATTCGTCTCATAAATCGAGACTCCTTCGAGATTGAAATTTCAAGTATGACGTTACGACAAATCGAATATGGTTTTAAGCAATGATTTGTCGTTAATGTCCAGATGAATAATCGAATCTGATCTATCTAAAAATCTATATTTAATCGGTGATCTATGATCGAGTCAACGGCCACGATTATTCTTCGTTTTCGTGCCGCAATATCCGTGATTATCAATCATTAATATTTTTATACAGAATCAAATGCGATATTATGATTCGTTTTAGCCATATTATCTTTATCTATTCCGTTAATTTTTATCGATTACTTTATTATATCAATTTCTAGTTTTATTACTTTTTAATTACTAATAACCTAGATTATTAGTGTTACGATCATTCAAGATCAAGATTATATTACAAGACGATCAAATCGTTCGACGATCGTAAGATAATCCTCCTCGTTTGAAAATGCTAATATTCGGTGCGAAGTAAGCCGTCGTAAAGGATACTAGAAAACAGATCGCACCTACTTAAAGACCGAGGCTCGAGTTCTCCTACGATATATATTCGATTCCGCCAGAATATATTTCCTAACGTCGCCGTTAATTTAGTTAGCGATCGCGCATAATTTGTATCCTCCCTCTTTCCCTTTTACCAAGGATCCTGCTTCCAGAAATATCACTCGGATTATAACCACGTTATACGGTCTAACCGGTATTATTAACCTCAATTTTTAAGGGAAGAAATTATTGGATATGATATGGAAAAAAAAAAAAAATACATACCTGATAAAATTATTTTGTATAAAAAAGAAAAAAAAAAACAAGAAAGAAAAAGAAAACAAAAATAAAAAGAAAGAAAAAAAATAATCGAAATAAATAATACCTTAGATTTTAAACCCTATTACTTGAAAAGAAGAAACGAGCTATGGTAATTCTCAAATAAGTTGAGATCGAAAAGTATCGATTATTTTCAAATTGCTGCCGGCACTTATAGCCATTTGCTATTCCTGTTTTCCATCGTTGTCGCCATTGCTGCTAGTCAAGTCGCATACTGTTATAACGATCGTTGTTATCCGTAACCGCTATTTAAGTTCTCCCCCAGTCGCAAAGTCGTTCTCTCTTCCTCTCTCTTTTCCTCTCTCTCTCTCTCTTTCTCTCTTTCTCTCTCTCTTTCTCTCTCTCTCTCTCTCTCTCTCTCTCTCTCTCTCTGTCTCTCTTTTCCTCTTTGGCAGTACAAAGATAAGCGAATGTAACGGTACGCGCTATACTATAACATTAAGTTCGAACCAGATATACGTTGGATATATCTACGTAGCACCAACTAGTTTACCTAGCTTCTAATCGTTCGTACTGATAATCAAGAAGAGCTTTCTAAGATCCTTGATTTCGTACCGCTTATATCGTATCGTACGAAAGAAATTTTGCGGAAGTCACGTATATAATCCAAAACGAACATGACGAATAAAATCTTGTAAAATCCGAGAAATTATATATATTTTTCATTTAGAGATTTAAAATGAACGTAGGATAAAATTCTTGAAAAGTAATAAAAAAAAAAAAAAAAAAAAAAAAAAGAAAAAAAAGAAAAAAAAAGAAAAAAAGAAAAAAAAGAAAAGAAAGAAAGAAAGGAAAAAAGAGAAAGAAAGTACGAGACAAACGAGAAGAATAATCCTCTCTCTCCTCTTGGTAGTATCCCAACCGATTTAATCTCTGAAAGCTATGCGAAACCTTCTGAGGCATATATCAAAAACGTTAGAATCACGAGCGTGCATATGCACGCTCGTGCATATCCACCGTATACCGTCTTCTCATGCATGGAGAGAAAGAGAGATAGTAGAAACGCGAACGGAAAAGCATTTCCCCGTATCTAAATAATCTCACAAAGGGAGGATTTAAAGAACGAGGCACACGGCGTGCAACGATGCAAATTACGGAGGCTTCGTGACGTCGAGCACGGAAGAAGAGAAGAGAGGAGAAGAGAAGAGAAGAGAAGAGAAGAAAAGAGAAGAGAAGAGAAAAGAAGAAGAGAAGACGACGAGGACGACGACGACGACGACGACGACGACGAAGAAGAAGAAGAGTAAAAGAGAAGAGAGGAAGGGAGAATTTCTTTAAACGGCTCGCGTATCTCCTGTAGATTTCCTGAACTCGTCGTCGGTTCTCTTTTCTGTCTCCTTCCGTCGCTTTCGTTCCGAAGAGGAACCGGCTCGTGTACAAACGTAGGAACGCAATGCAGATAGATAGCATTGTGTAGATGTGCGTGTATATGTGCCTGTTAAGAACGGTGGACGATGAAGAAGGAAGAGAGAGAGACAGAGAGAGAGAGAGAGAGAGAGAGAGAGGAGAAGGAAAGGAGGAAAAGGACACGACTAGCGGCACGTTTGAGTATTCAAGTCGTACCGCATCATAAACTGTCCGCCCGCGGTCCTCCCTCTTCTTTTTCCTTCTCTCTCTCTCTCTCTCATCTTCTACTCCTTCTTCTATCTCTTTCCTCTCCTTTACTTCTTCTTATTCTTCTTCTTTGGTCTCTTCTACCTATGTTACCGACTATGTGATACGTCTGTACGAACGTCAGTTTGCTCTGCACCCCTTGCAAAACGTCCCTTCGTTGAAAGAGAGAAAGAGAGAGAGAGAGAGAGAGAGAGAGAGAGAGTCATCGTACTCGCCGAGAAGAAAGCATGCTTCTGGTTTTCTATGCCTCTGTCGTGAGGATAGCAAAAGGAAATAGCAAAACATACGAGGACGTTCATGTTTAACCCCTGGCCGATCGAGATTCCTTCAAGAACGACTCTATTTTAATGTTCCTGCAGTTGGAACATATGAATTTTCTTCTTTTATCGAAGAAAGCAATCGTTTCCTCAATACGAAAGTTTAAGTTTAAGTTAAAGTTAAAGGCGCGATGGGAAATCATCGTGAGAATTTCATTCCGTTTTATTCTCATAGTGAAAGCGTTAGAACAATCTCGTAATAAAGGAATCGTTGATCTTTTCGATTAGAGAATTGCAACGAGGAGAATAAGACGCTTTGTTTCTTCCTTTTTTTTTTTTTTTTTGTTTTTCTTCTTCTTCTTTTTCAATTCGTTGTTCAACGAATGTATACAACGATCCGAAACATGACAATACAATTAATGACAAAGCGATACATATCTAATTACAATGCTCGTATTATGAAATTAAAAAAAAAAAAAAAATAAATAAATAAATAAAAAACAACAAAAAAAAAAAAAGAACAGCAGAAAAAAATACGTCTAGCTTGTACGATTTAGCACGATCGCGTACAAAAAGGGAATAAGGAAAATCATTTTTAATGCAAGTAAATAAGTAAGTAAAGTATTGGGTGGCATAAGCCGATCGATAAAGAATTTATCCGCCATGAAGTCTCTAGCAAAAAACCTATTCGAAATGTCTTTCGAAACGTAATTCGAAGTAGCCGATTAGAATTAATAATCGTTCATACTGTTACCATTGAGATAAAAACTTAAATTCCTGTCGTTGACGTCGACATGAAAGCAAACGCATAATGTACTTTGCGTTCGACCAGTTTAATTTGCATAAACTCGACGCGTACTTTCGTCCATTGTCTCGAGTTAAACGATCGGTAGAAGTTATCTTCTTCTTCTTATTCTTCTTCTTCTTCTTCGTCTCTTCTTATTCTTCTTCTTCTTCTTCGTCTCTTCTTATTCTTCTTCTTCTTCTTCTTCCTCCACTTCTTCCGCCTCCTTCGACATTGTAACGTCTTGTCCTATCCCAACGTGAAATCAATGCGGCGTTATTGCACGCCGTCATCGAGATAATCGAAAAACAGCGACGTACATCGATCGATGATAATCGAGAAGCTGGTCGCGATATACCGAAGATAATCTTGAAGCTAGTTCTATCTATCTATCTCTCTCTCTCCCTCCCTCTCCCTCTGTCTCTCTCTCTCTCTCTCTCTCTCTCTCTCTCTCTTTCGATCTAGCTGGTTTACTCTTTCTTTCAAAACACTACGTCTTTCTATTGCAACTTCTATTATCAGCATGATCTTTACACTTTTTGTTTCATCATTGCAAAGAAACCCTCGATCGAGAACGGACGTCGATCTTGAGAGAGAAACTAAGCTGCGATAGATTACATAAAAAAAAAAAAAAAAAAAAAAAAAAAAGAAAAAAAAAAGAGAAAAAGAAAAAGAACATATAAGAGGAATAAAAAAAAAAGGAAAAAAGAAAAAGAAGAAAAAAAATTATTGAATGGAGAAAAAGAAGCAGAACGATCTATCGGACGTTCGTATGACTCGCAATTTCATTCGTAAGTTCGTCGAGCGATCACCTTTCAGGAACACCATCGAAGGGCTCGTTAAGAACGTCTCATTAAGCGACCCTTTTCCCCCTCTTTTTCACGGAAATTACGGTACTTATCAATGCTCGAAAGGAGCATTACAAACAATAGGCAAGTCGATAGAAGACAGAGGAGTAGGAAATGTCGATTGATCTCCCTTTTTTACCTCTCGTTTGCAAATGCTCCATTCTCTCTCTCTCTCTCTCTCTCTCTCTCTCCCACTCACTCACTCAATCTATCTTTTTCTTATTCTTTTCGTTCATCTCATTCTCTATCGTTTTGTCCGGTCGGTCCGTTCTCTTCCCTATGTCCTATCACCAACGAGACCGGTGCACAAGGCATTGGCTCTAATTAACGTTGACAGTAATTAACATAAATACCAGCGCTTCCTTGCCAGGAACTGACCGCAGCTTCGTCCTATGGCCGACCACAACGACGACGACGACGACGACGACGACGATCCCCGTTCGCGATTCAACTTCTTATCTCGCGATTCCGTGCTAATCGCTCGCTTGTTTCTACGATTTCTCCGTACGAGTTGCCTTTACTCCTCCCCTTCCGCAATTTATCATCCGGCGCAAGACTTACCTAGAAAAAAAAAAGATAAAGAACAGATCATTAAAGACTTTCTTATCGAATACTAAGAATATAATATTAAGACGATTAAATGATCAAAATGTATACAAGGTATATATCATAGTTATTTAAATTTTACATTTATACGTAAAAAGGGATTAATAAATATTTCATTAGTTTGTCCATAAGTAAGAGAATATGTTTAATCAGAATGTAGTTTAATCGAATCGATTGCTTTTATGAATTTAATCGCCAAATGTTACAAATGTTGCCATTCGAAAAAGAGGAAATAATCAATTTTTCAAATTTCTCCAAGGAAAACTGAACTTCGTTCGCCGGCTGAAATAACTCGGATAACGATAATCGATGTGCGAACCGATCGAGATACTCGGACTTGCACGCACACGGAAATTAATAGCACGATGGTTCGCGTGTTTTAGCTTCACCTCGATTAAAACGAATTCCATGAGGCTGAATGAGCTTAAAAGAGAAAAACGAGAAGGTATTAAGTCTGATCCTAGACTGGATTTCTTATAGTTTTTCACTTTTCTTTCTTTCATAATATTTTTTTTCTTTTCTTCCTTCATTGAGAAAGGAAAAGGAAGGGAAGGGTCTTCCGATCGACGATTCATTTCTCTACTTTTCGTTCAAGCGCACATTCGAGAGTACGAAAGTATAAGAAGAAGAAGAAGAAGAAGAAGAAGAAGAAGAAGAAGAAAAGGAAGAAAAAAAAGAAGAAATAGAAGAAGAAGAAGAAGAAAAGGAGGCGGAAGAAGAAGGCGCTGGGTAGCAAGAGCAACGTTTAAAGAAAGAAAGTGAGAGAGAGAGACAGAGAAACAGAGAGAGAGAGAGAGAGAGAGAGAAAGAGAAAGAATACCCTGATGGTATTCTCGAGAGCCTCTAACACGGCTCATTAGCCTACAGCGTCGCTAATGAAAGCTCGTTACCCGGGCGCATGCATGCCGTAGAATGAAAAAGAGGGAGACAGAGATGGTTCCAGTAGGAAAGAAAGAGAGAAAGAAGGGTAGAAGATCCAAGTACACGAAGAGAAGCCGAAGACACCCCGTTGTATTTTGCACCCGGTGACTTAGTATTCGCTGGTTGCCTCTGCAAATATCCCTCGCCCCTTCGCCAACTCTCTTTTCTTTACTCTCGCTTTTGCTCACTGACGACGCGTATAAATACACTGTGCGCATAGACTTTTTCTTCTTCTCTCTCTCTCTCTCTCTCTTACTCTTTCTCTCTTTCTCTTTCTCTCTTTCTCTCTTGCTCTCACCTCTTCGACTCGACCCGGTCACCTGGCTTTCACGGCTTGCTTGAAAGAGGAGAGGACCTTATCTGGAACCGCGGATCTAAGTTGATTGGGTGCGAGGTACAAGGCACTCTCTCGCACCCTATGAACGAGAAGGAGTATCGAACAAGACCGAGGACAACCTAACCTTCGACCAGAATCATTTTCTTCGATCCTCTTCCTTATACTTCTTCTTTATCCTTTTATTTTTTTGTTTTATTTTCTTTTCTTTTTTTGTTTGTTTGTTTTTTTTTTTTTTCTTTTTTTCTTTTTCATCGTACACACGAAGGTACTTCGTTTGTGTAGTTCTCGATGATACAAGTTTTTCATTCCATTATTTTTCTCCTTCCAAAAAGATATTCGTTAAGCTAAGATGGGGATTTACGATCGAGAAACAAATCGTTCGAAGAGTCAAAACCATCGAAAAAAACTATCGATTTTCAGAGTTATGAGAAGGTTCGGAAGCATTTTCAGGTGGTTGAGTAGAGAAGAGAAGTAAGAGAGGCGGGACACGACCCCGTAAAAGCTTCGTTACCCCCCGAAAAGAAGTGGTCTCCATCGTGGATAAAAGAAGCCGACTGGTAGACGCGGAGAGGGTGGCCTGCGGATGGTTCTTTGCACCTTCGCCGCTTTATAACCGCTAAGTGTACCCAAATCCCATTCCATGTCATAAAATTCTTAGAGGGCTGCGTCGTTCGCACGACGGGAGGCGTACTATGTCCTTCAGTTTCTTTTCTATCTCTCTCTCTCTCTCTCTCTCTTTGCTTTCTTTCTCTCTTCGCTTAAACACAGATATCACCCTTTTTTCATCCTCTTTTCGATCCGGTACCATATATTAATAGCAAAAAATGATCGAAAACTTTGTCTCGAATAATTTTGATATAACCTATTAACGATATTATGAGCATGAATAAGAATAAGTATTTTACATTATATACGAACGATGAAGATCGATCGGCGACATTGAAGAAGGTATTATCGAACAAATGACAGAGTATGAAAGTGTAGATACAGTTTCGATTAAAAAATATAAGGAAAGAAGATCGAAAGACGAAGGAAGGAAAAAAAGGTAGGATACATAAGGAGGATGCGGAAGAATGAAAAGGCGGAGTCGAGAAGGAAGATGGAAAAAAGTGAAAAATAAGAAGAAGGTAGAAGAGATATGAACGAAGAGAAAACAACGCGGATCCATCGAGAGCAGCAACAGGATCAGCAACAGACAACGTTGGAACGTCCGAGCGTTATTAGCCAGGCGGATAGCGCGCGGCTTCCTTCGCGACGCATCTCTCTCTCTCTCTCTCTCTCTCTATCCTCTCTCCCTTTCTCTGTATCTTTCTCTCTTTCTCCTTCTCCCCATGCTCCCACCATATTATTACGCGCAAAATGGCTCATTATTATCATTATTATTTCATATTTCCTTCGCTTCAGCATCGAGGCTCCGAAAGCCAGCGCAAAAAGCAAAAAGCCTACGAAATTAATATAAATAAAAGCGCTGAACCAAGCAAGCATCCTTCGAGAACGCTAAGGAAAGAAAGAGAAGAGGTGGGACGAAGAGATAAACAGAAAGACGAAGAGACCGCGCTTATGGTTGTTAACGGCGGGAGAAAGAAGAGGGAGGAAGACAGAAAGAAAGAGAAAGAAGAGAAGATGGTTGTAGTGAGACGGTGGCTGGAGTGGGGTGCGGCCGGTATTAACAATAATTATTGGTTCGAGCCTCTCTCCGTCCGCGATCTTTCGAATCTCAAGATCACAAGTGAGATCAATTATGTCCGTCTGATTAGTCCGGGCCTCCGATCGGTGTACGCGAGCATTATACGACGAGCTACGATCCTTCATGTGTGCGACTTACAACATCTCTCTCTCTCTCTCTCTCTCTCACTCTCTTTCTCTCTTCCCTACCTTCAAGCCTGTTTGAGTGGTTTCCTCTCGCAATAAGAGAGACGAAGAACGCAAGATAGAGATAAAGAGAGAGAGAGAGAGAGAGAAAATATCTCGCTCGTATCGGCGTTATTATGTGGAGCAACTCGCTCTTCGTTTATAAAAGCCGCTCTCTCGTACTCTCTATCTCTCTCTTTTTTACGAAACGCCCGTGAGTAAATTCTTCCTTGAAAATAAGAATGGCGATCTTATTATTCGTCTCTTTTTGACCACCGTAGACCCGGCAAAAATTGCATCGATCGTCCCTTTTTTATTTGGACCCACGTACTCCTTTTATTTATTACTCTTTTTGGAAAGATCATGAAGAGGAAGGAATGAGGATGAAAAGAAATTTTGTGTTCCTTTAAAAACTCTATCAAATATTTCGTTACGACAGTTAACGCTAAATATCGCATATATAAAAAATTTAAATGTCCAATGGAATTGGACATTGACGTGTTCGATATATCGCAATAACCCTATATAACGATTATATAACCCATGTTACTAATATGTTTAAATCACATAGATGGTCATCGTGAAAGGTCAACACGGAACGCAAAGATACGATAAACTCTCTAACCAAAGATCGTTGTGCACGTGCATACGTCCTAGAAAGTATACACATGCATATGCGTACAAGTAGAAAGGTAGTTTACTATGGTATCCTCCAGCCTCTCTTAGCCCCCATAAATTTCGTTCGGCGATACTTTACGACACGGTACCGCCCCATGTCATTATCGCGCATGGGGGAAGCTACGTGTGGAGATAGAGAAACAGAGAGAGAGAGAGAAAGAAAAAGAGAGAGAGAGAGAGAGAGAGAAAATGGAACTGCTCTTGCAACACCATTTCGTATTTAAGGCTTTTACTAAGTTTTTTTTAAACTTCAAACCAGCTCTTAAAACTAACTTTACATTGGCATATTTATTCAGAATATCATTGCATACTTATATCTAATTATGAATATATTTAACAAGCTAATTTTTATATGCATAATTTTTTGTTTTTCTTTTTTTTCTTTTTTTTTCTTTTTTTTTTTTTTTCTTTATAACGATGCAAATAAACATTGCGTTTACAATCATTATGAAAAAATTATCATTCAGTGGGTCTTTTAAATGGATCTCGTTAAGACTCAATTTTTACGAAAGAAATATGTTCATTGAAAATATTGAAGAGGAACATTGAAATTAGCATGTAGATCAAATATTCCGTCTTGAGTAATCAAAACGACACGTTGAAATGCTACGATAAGACTCGTTTTCTTAATTGAATCCTCGAAGAGACAGAGACAGAGAGAGAGTGAGAGAGAGAGAGAGAGAGAAAGAGAGAGAGAGAGAGATCCGTCTTACGGATTAATCGTGCTTTCCTTCGTAACGCGAGATAAAACACGTCGTGTCATGAGAAGTGTCAAACCGGACGGCATTCGCTGACAAGCAACAAGGAGAAGTAAGAGTAGATCGTTTCACGAGGAATCGCAGCGTATTTTATCGAACATCCGCGGTCTCCTCTACTTCGTCGAGGTTCCGCTCATTGCTCTGAATACGATGAGAACGATGCTCGACCGTATGAAAGTTGTTCCATCCTTTCGTTGTTCACGGACACACGCGCCAACCTGGTCACCTTTTTACGAACAACTTGTCACCAAGCCGATTTGTCGCGGCGTTTCGCCGCGTTCCATGGCGTTCCTTGGTATTCCACGTCGGGGTGAACAAGGTAAAGAGAGGATAAAGAGAGAAGAAGTTCTCAAGGATCAAGAGTACCACATGAAAAAAAGAAAGAGAGAGAGAGAGAGAGAGAGGAAAAGAGAGACTCTATCTGCACAAGCTAATAGAACATATCGGATTGAGAGAGAGAGAGAGAGAGAGAGAGAGAGAGGAAAAGAGAGACTCTATCTGCACAAGCTAATAGAACATATCGGATTGAGAGAGAGAGAGAGAGAGAGAGAGAGAGAGAGGTATTCATGATATTTTCGAGGATACGTTCCGATCGAAGATGTTCGTATCAATTTCATTCAAATCTTACAATCGGCAAGTAATCGAAAGAAAAAGAGTAAGATACATGAGCTTGGATGCATTAAGCGTGACAAAGGATGCCTGAGCGTATGAACGCACCTTTTCCCGAGGTGAGAACGATTAATAGCCAAGTTCTCGCTCCTCCTTCCACTCTACATCGTTCTCTGTCTCTTCTAGATCGAGGTTATCCAACGAACCTTGTGAGGTTATCCTTTACACGAGTTCCTCCTCGGCCCCAACAGGATCGAGCCTTCTTTCTCTCTCTCTCTCTCTCTCTCTCTCTTTTTCTGCGAGCGCGCCCTCTCTTTTGTGCCTCGTACCGACATATTTATCTGGTTCCTCCCCTCTTAAACCTCTATGAGAATTTCCTCCTCCTTTTCCCCTGCTAGTTTCTCATCGTGCACGATATCTTCCTCCTTTCCCCCTTTCTCTTTCTCCTCCCCCCCGCCACCTCCCATCTCAATCTCTCCCTCTTCTTCTTCTTCTTCTTCTTCTTCTTCTGCGTATATAACGTAATAGCAATTTAATCAATAAAATAAGAGGATCGTATTGGCTTCGAGACTCTGCAATAATTACAACAGAGAATTATGAGCGGTTGTACTTGATCGGATCTATAAGCTCCTACCCTCTCTCTCTCTCTCTCTCTCTCTCTCCCCCCCTCTACCTCTCTCTCCCTTCTTCTCTCTTCTTTCTCTCTTGCTCTCTTATTCTTTATCGGACTATCTGTTCTCTTCCTCTTCATCATCATCTTCCTCTACCTTCTTTTTACTCACTTGCTCTCTTTTCTTTTACCTCACACCACTCTCCAGTCTCCAAGAAAGAAATGTTTTCAAAGTCCCCATTCAAAGTCTCCATTATTTATAACAAATATAAACAAATTCCTCGATTCTGTGTATTATCGATTTGCAAAGTTATTGACGTGTACTTTGACCCAACGGTAGTCATGAATAGCAAAAAGGATACATGTATCTGCTATGACCAAGATATTCTCTTTCCCTCTCTCTCTCTCTTTCTCTCTCTATCTATCTATCTATCTATCTATCTATCTATCTCTAAATTACTGTATCTTTCAAGCAGGAAGGAGGTAGATGATGATTAAGAAGGAAAAGAAGATGAAGAAGAAAAAGCAAGTAGACCCTCCTCCGCAGCTGTACGCACCATGACCAGTTTTTAATCAATATTCAAGTCGCGATTTTGATTATAATTAAACAATAATGACGGAATAATGATTTATTACGAGTAATTACTAGTTTGCTGGTTAAATCAAAAGCTCCCTCGCCCTCTTCCCCCCTTCCACCCCTTGCACATACAGGCAACCCCTGTTCTCCTTTGCTTCCATTCGTATCTTTCTCTCTCTCTCCCTCTCTCTCTCTCTCTCTCTCTCTCTCTCTCTCCTTTGTTCTTCTCATTTTTCAATAGTCTCTCTTTATTTTCTTCCTCCTCGGGCTTTCGAGACTCGACATCCAATGTTCATAGGTACTCGATCCTACATAAGTACGAGCAAGGTTCACGGTCGACCTTGACAAGGTTCATTTATCAATGTTCGCTCTATACGGAATGAAAAACTTGGAATGCTTCTCCCCCACGATGCAATCATAGAATTAGTAGGGATTTAAATTAGTAGAACGAAAAAAAAAAAAAATTCAGTTGTGTAGAAAAAATAAAGAAAAAAGAGAGAAAAAAAAGAAAGAAAGAAAGAAAGAAAGAAAAAGAAAATTAAAAAAAAAATAAAAAATAAAAAAGAGAACAAGGAAAGAAGAAATAACTGAGAATAAATGTTCTCGTTGGAAAGGAAAGAGAGAAAAAAAAATTCCCTATATCGATTCCCCTAGATATTAGTGATAAATTAACAGAAGATATATGTACTTGTTAGTAAAGTATAAAATTGTAAACTTTAAGATCCGTTTTATGAACCGTTATCCATGAGTTTTCCTGATCTCAAAATATAAGAATATTTGTATCGAGTAGCACGTACTTACTTACTTACTTACTTACTTACTTACTTACTTACTTACTTACTTACTTACTTACTTACTTACTTACTCGAAGCATCCGAGTTCGTTTATATCTCCGCGCGATATTAATCATCCACACTATGCCTGTGTTTTAATGTTTCGCATATTAATTACGGCTATCGCATTGCCGCTTATCGTGGCCGAGTATCTAAACTCGAAACACCAGGTGCAACTAGACGCGTGAAGAAACGTGAAGAAAGTGCGAAAAGGTATAATATCCTTCCACGTGGGAAAATAATTAATCTAGAATTAAATGGAATAACATATAGGAAGATTGTTACATCTTCGAAATATGTGTAAAACGAATCTAATGATATTTGACGAAGATAAATATAATTGATTGGAAATTGTATATAAGTATAAACAAAGAGAACGATAATAGTAATCTTCGAAGAGAATAATCGAACGAGTATTTTATCTTTTCTCCGATGAGTTATTAATTATTATATCTCTCATTAATTAATGACTCGTACTAAGCTGTTTGATTCTTTGAAGGATAGAATCTAAGAAAGAAAGAAAGAAAGAAAGAAAGAAAGAATAGGTAGGAGTACAAATACAACGAAGACGATAATAATAACAATAATAATAATAATGATGATGATGATGATGATGATGATGATGATGGTGATGATGCTTCGACGTACTGATGCATGTTAAAGAAGAAAAATAAGAAAGAATGAAACGTTCGAAACGCGTGGACGTATACTCGGCTGCATGCATTAATGTATAACAATGGAGCGTTGACAGTCTATACAACCACGCATGGTGTAGCTAACAATGAGCTAGAGAGAAAAGGACATGTCTCTTGATTCGGTAGGTCTTTGCCTTTATGATTCTTTGACTCCCCATTGACCTCTTCTATAACTAAACTTGAAGATAATATCGATCATCGTATAAGTTAACATTATGTAAATATCTTGTACGTACAAGCAATAGAACAAATATTTTACGTTGTATAAGCGTTCGAGCAATAGAAAAAAAAAAAAAAGAAAATGTATTTTCTTCGAGTAATCGATTAGTTCAGTTCTTACATTATTGACTTTATAATATAACCATAGTAAACTAATTGTAAGTGTAACTTATACTTGTCAAATATTAATATAAAAAGAAAAAAAAAAAACAACAACAACAACCAAAAAAAAATGAAATAGAATATATAAACGTGTTATTTTAAAATTACATAGCTTTATAAATGTTTAAACTTCGACCTTCGAGACAACAACTCTTGCTTTCCTTTCTCAATACAATCTCAACAGACGTGGAACAGGCGTTAGTATAACGTTAAAGCCAGTAGAGTATTACGTATGCCTTGAAAAAGAAGGCGCATAAGGTTCATTAGTAAAGACTAATATAAATCGCTGTGCACGGCACGCTAACGTTTAACCATTACTTATAAACGCAGCGTCTCCTTAGGTAGTGGAGAGAGAACTAATTGACTCGTGCTACCTTGCCACGAGTTATGTCACTATTTATGCTACGCGCCGATCCAACAAGAGTATTTAATACTCTCATAGCAGTGCAAGTATAGCGTAGCCCGCAATAACAAAAGCACGCGAGCATAGAGAGGACGTGGCGAAAGGCAAGAGTTTCATTAGCGACAACTAATACCGTACACGCCAAGTTCAGTATAGCGTAACTATCATCGGTTGTAATACAACGCTAGCTGATAGTGCCTTCGCGAAGGCCGCGGTTCCCTATTAAGAATCCTTCCAAGAGAATAGTATGGTTCATTAGCGGTCAGACGACGACACACAACGTGAGTGCACGATGTCACGAGTTGTGTCGCGCATATACTAAAACGTAAAACGAAGATGCCCGACGTCGATCTCAATTTTCTTAGTCGTAAGAACAAAGAAAGAAAGAAAGAAAGAGAGAAAGAGAGACAGAGACAGAAACGGAGAGAGAGATAGAGAGAAATAAAGATAAAGATAATATAAGAGAAAACTTTCGTCGTGCTTAAGGATTAGCTTCCTCATTGGTAATAACTTGAATCGAATGTTGAAGGTTTTAAAAATCATTCCCCGATATGGATAGCTTCTCGTTAATTTCACGTCACGATGAGAGATATCATGCTAACGTTAACGATGTTGAGATAAACATTTATAACGAATCATCACTGACAAGTTTCTCATTATTTTCTAATATTTTCAAGGAACAGGAAGATAATCTTTATAACGAAAAACGATGAAAACGATCAAATCGATTCGATATGCAACGTAACCGATAATGGATTGAGGTTGACGGTTTATAGCCGTTTATTAGCCTACCATTAGGAAGCCATATTTTTTAATGACAATCGGTTCCCCATCGCCATAGTGACTTGACATAAATCCATATACTGCAACGGATCGTGAATCATAACGAATACTCTTCGGCTTTTAATATCCACCAGCATGGCGTCGCGAAACTAATCGACTCGTGCCACATTTGCTACGATTTATTTCACTATTTACATACAAGTTACGGTCTAAATACAGTGTTCGCGTGCGAATTCATTCATTGAATAAATTTCTAGCACTCATCGCTTCGTAAAATTCAACGATCTCCGATATAAATACTTTCTATTACGATTAAAAATTCAAGTAAAAAGAAAAAAAAAAAAGAAAAAGAAAAGAAAAATGAGAACAAGTATAGATAGCAATTCGTAATGATTAATCCTCGATTCTTTTCAAATGTATTCTTTCTCTTTATTTTTTTTTTTTTTTTCTTTTTTCGCTTCCGATAAGTAAGTATCATTAAAGGAGAAATATATTTTCTTAGCTCGACGTATATTACGAAATACGAGGGGTTGGTAGGAGGTGAGGGGAGGAAAGGAAAGAACAATCGCGGAAAAGATGCAAGTACGTACATGATATATGAAGAGAAATAGTAGAAGAAAGAGAAAAACGGAAGGAAAGGGGTGAGAAAGAGAGAGAGAGAGAGAGTGAAAGAGAGAGAGAGAGAGAGAGAGAGAGAAGAAACGGATGGAACGAGGTAGATTTCAAAAGACGGAGAGCGAGAAGGGATCAAAATTACCCGACGCGAAATTCCTCGCTACCAATCAGCGTGGAGATAATTAAACGAGAAGAGGATACTACGTAAAGGGGCAAGGGAGGAAGCGGAGAGAAAAGGGGGAAAGAAGATAGGATCGAGGGAGGGGCAGGCGTGGCCCTCTTCGAGAATGATGGAAGCACCACATAAATCGAGGAAGAGGTAGAGCGAAAGAGAGATAGAATGAGAAAGAGAACTTACTAATGTAAGTTCGATGACGAGTACGTTTGAAGAAAAAAGAGGGAAAAAAAAACAAGGGAAAAAAAACAGAAGAGAGGAAAGAAGAAGAAGAAGAAGAAGAAGAAGAAGAAGAAAGAAAGAAAGAAAGAAACGAGAAAAAACGAGATGACGAAGATCATGAAATCAGTTCGAAACTATCGGCATAGTTATTTTCTTGATCAAACGAAATTTCTTAATTCTTAGGTAACAAATTGAGTAATATATCGAAAATGAAGTACGAATGACTGTAATAGAAATCGAAGTGTCGAACGTATAGCGGTGACCAGAGGTACAAGAAATTAATTAAGCTTCGCTCGCATTAATCGGTAGGGACCATTTGTTACGAAATTAATTTACGCGCTACTTTGACTCGCTCTGTGCTAATTAATTAACGGTCTTTCTCTTTCTCTCTCACGCGCTCTCGCTCTCTCTCTCTCTCTCTTTCTTTCTCTCTCTTGAAGAAGAAGAAGAAGAAGAAGAAGAGGAGTCCCGATCGAGATTCGGTCCACCTTGACGGGACTAAAGAAGAAGGATAGAGAGACAAAGGGATAGGAAGGGGAAAAAAAGGAAGGTAGAAACGGGTGAAAGATAAAGTCACCAGGTGACTCGACTCAAAGTCGAAAGGGCGGAGGTTGAAAGGATCTCCATGGAATAAGAATGAAAGGAAGAGAATGCAAAGAGGACCGTTTCATGTTTCCCGTCAAGCAGCACCACGTTTCGTCCATTCGTTCGTCTTCTCAAACACGCCTAAAAGCCCAAATATTTGAGACCTATACCCGTTGGACTCCTGTAAATATCATAATGTTGAGCGCTTATTCGTTAGTTTCTGTTGGATTCTTTTACGGTTACCCTCCTGTGCGCTTACTTTTCACCATGGTGTTTCTATAAAAGTACGTCAGTACGTTGGTGCATCTAGACGGTACGCAAACGAGCTCTCTTCGAGGTGAAAGAAGCTCACCGATAAAAGATCGTATTGCCGTGTCTTTCGATAAACAGTGTCGTTCTTCGTTTCGGTTGACGGTATTCTTTTTCTCTTTCTCTCCATCCATCCCTCTGTCTCTCTCTCTCTCTCTCTCTCCCTCTGTGAGTTTAGGTATGCGGTAAATGAAACGTGAGGGGGCACCTTGAGGCAGCACATTTGTATTTCGACTTATCGTTAAAAGCAAGTACTGCAAGATTTAATATTGACTTGACTCGATCCCTCGTTAATCGCCTAATCTCGCAGTTTCGTGAAAAAGAAAAAGAAGAAGAAAAAAGGAAAAAAGAAAATAAGGCAAATATATCATTTTAATATGAAAAAAGAAAAACAAAAAACAAAAGAAAAAAAAAGAGAGAGAAAAGAATAATAACTTTACCGAATAGAAATCCTTCGAACGTAAAATTTACGAGAAAGGAGAAAAGATAGGCTTTTAATCCGAAAGGAAATCTCATTTTATATTTTCTCTTTGTCTTACCTTCCTTCACTCTGATTGAATTAACTTTAGCTCAGTTAGTATTTTTTTCTTTTTTTTTTTTTTTTTTTTTTACGACCCTTTCTTTCGTTCCACACTATTCGAGATATTTGTATGAATAGAACGAAGAAGACAAAGATCATTGGGAAACGTAGAAAAAGTGTGAGCTGTTCGGGATCTTCCGCGCTACCGGATTTTTAATGCGTTTAACGAACGAAATAAAAGACTGGATGTTTTATCAAAGCGATATAAAGACGCGACGATGGCTTACCAAGGCAATGTAGCACCTGCTTGCTAAATGCTTCGCTCCTTTTCACCTCCTCTCTCTCTCTCTCTCTCTCTCTCTCTCTCTCTCTCTCTCTCATTGTGTCTCTTTCTTTTTCATTCTCTATCTCTTTCACTCTTCAGATTCAACAGTCTACACTCGTGATTTCTGGTCTGCCTTTGCTTTTCTGCCGCCGCACGAGGTTCCTCCCTCTTTCTTCTGTTTATTTAATTTACCTTTACATCGGGACGGCCATAAAAGTGTACTCCAAGGTACATAAGAAATGCCTATCAACGTCTTTTCTCCTCCTCCATCTCTCCTCCTCCTCCTCCATTTCCTCTTCCTTCTTCTTCTTCTTCGTTCATCTTCATCGTTCTTCTTCTTCGTTCTTCTTTCTTTCATCGGAAAAGCGAGAGATTTCGAAAAGGTGTAAACGATAAAATGCGTTCGCAACTATCGAAGAAGATGGTAACGATAAAAGGATTATATCTGATTTAACATATCTCAACGATTGTAAAATTCCTAATGGATTTGATTTTTATATTGAGATGATTTAATGTTCGTTAAAAATAAATGTTAAGTTCGGTTAGATCGATAAAAAAGTTATTTATATTCGTCAAAATTCATTTCTTTCGAATTAACACTTTAATTATAATCAATTTTGGATAAAGAATTTCAAAAAAGATTCATCGTAATATTGAATCGTTAGTAAATACGTCATCGAAGAAATTGGTAAATATCAGAAGTTCAAGACAATTTGTCGGTAATTACGTTAAAGCCGACGCCTTCTTGTTGGCATACAGGAAGTCAACGACCGAAGAGATAACAAAACCGGCACGGAATTGAAATATCCCGACAGTGGGTAATACCGGCTCGCTTTATCTCTGGAATTCAACGTTCTCCTCTCGGAAGAACGTAAGAGAGCTGTCTTCTTATAGGTCCACAAACCGATATCGGTTCTCTTCCCGTCTCTCTTTCTCTTTAACTTTCTATTTCTCTCTTTTTCCCGTCTTTTCTATCTCCCCTGGCAGTCACCAGCTCGCCACGGAATCCCTTCGATTACCGTTCGAATAACGTCTAGTCGAGGTTGAAAGGAAGAAGAGACGATTATATTAACCACAGAATCGAGCTCGTCGGGAGTATGGTATCTTAGAGGTTATTTGCCAAGCTAATTGAACCCAATGATGGCTCGTACGATTTAGATATCCACCGTTTTAGCTACTAGATACATACCTTCTTCCGTCAATCTCAAAGAAAACGAAAACATCAGAAAAAGAGATAAGGTTTTTAAAATCCGTTTAAACTACCAACAATAATATGATACACTCTAATCGTTATATCCGAACGCACCGTATAATCACGAAAGACACGTCAATTATCGCGTTTTTATTATAGGGTCAATGCCATACTTGCGAACGTTTATAAAATTCTCCGAGTATTTTGCAAGACCGAACGATGGGAAGTTCTTATCGAGAAAGAAAAAGTGTTTGGGAGTGTCGATATGGGATAAAACGTATAACAGGGATAAAGGGAAGAATACGCGAGTCCCACAAAATGGAAGGAACGATAAAACGTAACTAGTTCAGACGACTATAACCGTGGGGGCCATTAAGGACCCATATCTCGCGGCTCTTTACAGCCGCCTTGACGAAGTGAGCAAATGGAGAAAGAGAAAGAGAAGAGTTCTCACTGTCTCCTTTCAACATTCCATTCGTAGCCCGCGGCCACCGAACGTGTCAGCGAAATCTCGAAAAGCCTCGTAAAAACTCGCGTAAAGATTCCACCCGCGAATACCGCAAGTCCTTTTCTTTTACCTTTTGAATTCGTTACTCTGTCTTCTTCTTCCTTTTCCTCGTGGACTACGACGACAACAACGTCCCTCTCCCTTTACTCTTTCACGCTTGTTCGCGTTGATACTGCCTGACGGTAAGATACTCGACCTTATCTTTGCTATGGGCTTCGGCTCTTTTTCGACATAGTTTTGTACTCAGTCTTTCTTTTTTCTCTCCCTTTCTTCCTTCCTCTCTCTCTCTCTCTCTCTCTCTCTCTCTCTCTCTCTATCTATCTCTCTCTGTATCTCTCTCTTTTCATCTTATTAGTCTCTTCTTCATACCCTGATTCGAGGATTCCTGTCAAGGGTGGTCCATGATACGGATGATTGGAAACGTACATGAAATCTCAATTTATTCGCGTGAGTAGAGAGACACGTTTAAAGAGTTTCTCCGCCCCGCCCCGCCCCGCCCTGTCTCCCCTCCCCTCGCCCCGCTTTTTTTTGCACACTGAATTATAAAGAGATTTTCTTTTTCGATATATTATACGAATATAATTCTATCGCATATACATTTAATTAGATAAAAAAAAAAAAGAAAAAAGAAAAAAAAAACAAGGAAAAGGTAAAAGGATAAAAGTGAATTTAGAAATGAATTAATTTATATTGTTTCTCGAATTCTTTTAGTTTACGATTCGCTCGATTCGTCATATTCGTATTGAAAGGAAAAGAAAAGAGGGGCGGGGGTGGGAGAGATTGAAAAAGATCATAAAAAAGAAAAAGAACAAGTTTGAATTCATTGTAGAGGGACGGTGGTTTAATACGCGAGTAGCAATAAGTCAGTAATAAAATGTTGCACGGTATCACATCGCGGTAAGTAATTGCTCCACGGAATAGTAATTAATTATTGTGCTTGAATTATTACCATGCGTTATTCGGATTACTTACGGCGAGTTATATGCCCTGTAAGAAAGAGAGAGAGAAAGAGAAAGAGAAAGAGAAAAAGAGAAAAAGAGAGAAAGAAAAGAAAGAAAGAGAAAGAGAAAGAGAATGATTTTCTTAATAATTATTCGTGAGATCGCATACAAATAATTCGCACAAAATATCAATAACTATTTCTTGCAATAAATAAAATTCTTTTGATATCTATCGATAAATTTAATTGAATTAATTTGACACGAATCATTCTTTCCTGTTCATGTTAATTCATTTCAAGAAATGTACATAGCATCTTGATCGTCGCAATCTTTCTTTTCTATCAATTTTCTCTCTCTCTCTCTCTCTCTCTTTCTCTCTCTCTCTCTCTCTCTCTTTCTCTGTCTCTTCTTGTCTTATACTCATAATCAGATAAATACGAACATCCGGCATATTACAGGCAATATTTAATTACCTGTTACATTCTGTGTTCATAAGTATGATGTTGACTTGAGAAATTCTTACGAATAATGGCATTCCGTTCCAATAGATTCAAAGAAAACATATAATTCTTATATATCTATATTATCGAACATTCCATAAATAAATTAATTATAATATATTTATCAATAGTGACTTTAAACGAAAATAATAAATAACGAAGAAATTATATACATACGTACATAAGTAATACATATAACTAAGACAATGCACTCGTTTAAAAAGCATTTCCAACTAGTTATGAACTTTACGAGGATACTGTACAAGTTGGTACGAAACGATTTACGATTGAAAGTCGTAATCGGTAGGAACGAGCATAGAATTTATTGTGGGACTTAACTGCGAAAGTTTGCAAGAAAGAAAGACAGAGAGCGAGCGAGCGAGAGAGAGAGAGAGAGAGAGAGAGAGAGAGAGAGAGAGAGAGAGAGAGAGAGAGAGAGAGAGAGAGAGAGAGAGAGGAAGGAGAGAAAGGAGGGGAGAGAGGGAGAAAGTAAAAAGAAAAAAAAGAAGAAGGAGAAAGAAAGATAAGTTTCACATGGAAAAGGTTTAACCGTGAAAAGTTTATTTTTACGACGGTATACAACGTGTAGGGGTATTTATCTAATGATAAGCTTCAAAGATAACTAACAAGATTTAGGTCTTTTCTCTGAGTTTTGATAACCCTTTACTTTTACACTCAGCAAACATTCTCTTATCGCATATATTTCTACCTTTTAAATAAGAAATACTAACGTTCCCGTAATACATTAGAATATTATTCGACGATATTCGATGATATTTAATATAAATAAATAAAATAATGAATAAAAATGATAAACATTCTCGTAGAAAGTATATAACGTATCATTTTTATATAAAAGATTAAACATGGAGATTTGACGAATAAATAAAATGAACGAGCGAACTGCCCGTACGGATAATTACGACGAGGTTGCTCATTGAGGACTAACGAGGACTCTTATCCGGTCTACGGAGACTACTCGTGTAGTACACGTAGTACGCCATCCAGCTTAAATCGATCGATTATCCTCGAGATCATAATTATTTATATCAAAAGGCCAATTATCCTGCGTGTTCGCGCATGCTCCACGTCGATCCGGATGATTGAACGCGACCTCCGATTTCACTAATCATTTAATGGTTGGATTTTCCTAAATCGAGAGAGAGAGAGAGAGAGAGAGAGAGAGAGAGAGAGAGAGAGAGAGAGAGAGACAGACAGAAAGAGAGAGAGATAAAGCGAAGATTAAAACGAAGATGAATATTTAATGATATATTCATACGTTCGAACTATCGACATTGACGAGAAATTATAAAAATTGCTAGAGAGAGATAGAGAGAGAGAGAGAGAGAGAGAGAGAAAATAAAGAAGAAAGAAAAGATAAGAAATGAATGATGTTGCATAAATCAAAATTAACGCGATCAATTCAAAGGATTATATCGAATATAAAAGATTTGTTTCGTATAGAAAGATTCGCAACAAATTTCTACGCGAATGCTATTAACGACTAAACATGTACAGCGTACATGTAAGCGGTCGATCCAACGCGATAAGAACGAAGAACGTTTAATTGCTTCCGAGATACTTGCTCGTGGATTACGATCCATTGTTTTTTTTTGTTTTTTTTTTGGTTTTTTTATAAGGATTAAAAAGAAAGAAGGGAGAAAAAAGGATGAAGAAAAAGGAGAAAAAGGCAAAATATGAAAAATGAAAATCACGTGTTTTTCTTTACTATCGTCATGTCATGATAAATCCTTTTCTAGGAATTTTATAAGTCCTCTAGTCGTCAATGAGGGAAAAAAGAGAAAAGAAAGACAAATAGAAAGAAAGGAAGAGAGAAAGAAAGAGAGAGAGAGAGAGAGAGAGACTTATAACCTAAAAGAAGCGAGAAAATGAGTATTCTTAAGTGCGTGAAAGAATTAATCTCGCGATATCGCTCGTAACGAGTTTTGTTATCGAGGAAACATTAACGCTCGTTAACTATGAACACTTCGTAATCGATTTAATCGTGCGATTGAACAAATTACATAGAAAGAAGGGACACGATAAGACAGGAAATGTCAAATTCTGTTCGTCAGTTTTTTTCGAGTAAAGGAAAGGTTTCCAAGGAGATCGCATGGGTTTCTTATCTCAAAAAGAAATAAAGAAAGAGAAAGAAAGAGAGGAAAAAAAAGAGTGAGAGAGAGAGAGAGAGAGAGAGAGAAAGGAAAAAGGGGAATTTAAAGGCCAGCTATAATTTATATCGAGTAGCGAGGGAGGAGAGGATAGTGGATAGAAAGGACAGTTTAAAAACGGTAGGAGGATGATTTTAGAGGAGCTTCGAGTCCTCTTGGTATAGACTTTTTCGCGTCGCTCAGGCCGTTTCTTAATTAATGCCAGCCGCTTAGAGGTTCGGCGTTTCGTTATTACAAACGTAACGGTCGTATTAGCCGCGTCTGGAATGCCGACCGATCGACGATGGCGAAGAGTTTAAAAAAAAGAAAGACAGAGATTAACGTATAAGAAAGAGAAAGAGAAAAGGGGGCCAAGCAAAACCACACTACTCGCACGATGGACCGCAAATCTGAGAGTTTATATGCGAAATCGCGGCGAGATCTTGGCGGTCCCCAGGGCGAAGTAATCTCGAACGCGTTAGGTACCGCCAACAGTGGAAATCGTTCGAGTTTAATATCCTTAGTAGATGATCATTTTCTCTCTTTTTCTTTTTTCTTTTCTTCTTCTTTCTTTCTTTCTTTCTTTCTCTTTTTCTTCTTCTCATTTTATTTTATTTGTATTTTGTTACTATTTTTATCATATTTCCTTTTTCCCTACTTGCCCGATTATTTCAACCAATAGCCCTCGTCATGAATTCGATTCGTTCACGTTTCTTGATAACATTTTGGCCCCATGTCCACGAGATATTATTTCTTTCTTTTACATAGGCTATCCTATTGAAAGCAAGAACACCGTATTACCTAGTGGATTCTCTTCGAAGTAGATCGATGAACTTCTTGCCTCTAATCGTTCTCTTCCACCTGTACTTAGGTTACGTACTTTGCGGTTTAGCGTACATTCCATACTAATTGGATAGTTCTTGTTCTTCGATTCTTCCATACCTTTCTATTCGCAATTCTATCCGCACGAAAGAAATTCACGAACCGTAACGAACGACTTTAAAAGAACCAGACGAGTATTGCTTGGATGGACGTCGTGTTACGTCATTCGCAAGTAACTTAACATTTCGATTTTACAAAGAAAAGAAAAATAAAAAAGAAGAAGAAAAGAAAGAAGAAGAAGAAGAAGAAGAAGAAGGATAAAATAAAAGGATAATTTGAGTCTTACTCCATTGGCTATGGTTAACAGAAACGACAAGTTTAAAAGAAAAACAAAAAAAGAAAGAAAGAAAGAAGGAAAGAAAGAAAAAAACAAAAAAGAAATGTCGATAGGAAGTAAATAAGTACCATACACTTTATGATCGAAGTAGCACGTGCTCATCGTTTCGTCGTCGCGTGCCGATCATACAAGCGTCGTCCCTCTTGTTTATAAAGTAAAGAGAAGCCATGGATGCAGCCGGTGTTTTCCTCCGGTCCTGGACTCGAACGAGATTAGGCCCCGTGGTGCGTACCTATATAGGTAGGTACGTGTTGCCCGGCATAAATCCGGACCCCCTCCATAAATTGCGATACGGTAGCATTAAAGTGAAAATAATGTATGAAATTTGCCTTTTGATCATTTTGTCGGCCGCCGGCGTGTGGCTTCCGCTTATTCTTCTTTTCTTTCTACTCTCTTTTTATTATCTTATCCTCCCCCTTCACTACTGGATCTTAGGAAGATACGTACCTACAATATGATCTGCTATTCCTTGCCCGAAGGAGGAAACAACCACCTTCAAACACTATCGAATTAGAACCGAACGATGTTCATTTTTTCTTTTTTTCTTTGTTTTCTTTTTCGATTTTCTTCATGTATTTATTTTTTTAATTTTCTTCTTCTTCTTCTTCCTTTTCTTTTTTTTTTTGTTATTATTACGACCTTTTAAAACAAATTTTATCTACCTTGTTATCAACCTTAAACCTTTTCGTAATATTTATTAAACAATACCATGGATAATCATGTGACTGTTCACCGATTCGAAAAATAGATGCCACAAGTGATCAAAAAATAATGACACAAGTACCAACCTGTTCGAATACAGATCGATAAACTTTTTATTTAACGCTCATATTATCGTTGATTTTTCCTCGGTTTTTAAGAACAACGATTCTCTCTCTCTCTCTCTCTCTCTCTCTCTCTCTCTCTCTCTTTCATTCTTCTAAGGATACATTCGGAATCGCAGGATTAACTCGTATAACTCTGGCTTATCTTCTTTAGCGTGTTCCTTTGCAAGACAAGTCCGCAAGAAATTATCGCGCACAAATTTTGCAGGTGGCCCTCCGTAGAGAGCAGGACGATCGTTAAAATACCGAAAAGAGAAAAAGAAAAAGAGGATCGGTCGTTCGGGTCATTACATTGGTTGATAATTAATGGTGACCGCGGCATCCGCATAGTGAACGAACGACAAAGAGAGAAAAAAAAGAAAAAGAGAGAGAGAGAGAGAGAAGGAGGGTTAGAGAAACAGGAGGAGGATCGGCAGCCAACGATCATTCAAATAATATGCAAGCTCATAATTAATTTACCATCCCTCGAGAAAGGCTGATAGGCAGCGAACACAATTAAGAAATGACGCCTTCTTAATATTGGAGATGGTGCCGAATTAAAATTCGCTGAGGTAAAAATGTTAAAAAGTTAAAAAAGAAGATGAAGAGAAAAAAAAGAGATGAGAATAAGGGAGAAAGAAACATAGTTAAGGAACAAGTAGTGTATAGTTAAATATGTATGGTTGACAAGTGAAGTCCCATTAACAAGAAACGATGTCTTCTTAATGTACCGATGATGATGACGACGATGATAATGATAATGATGATGATGAGAAAGGAAAGAGAAAGACAGAGAATATTATCAATTAGAAAAAAATCAGAACTAGTTGATACGATCTTAATTATTTTCATTCAATCATATTATTAAAATCATTAATATGCCTTTAAAAATTGCTATATTTATAAGTGATATGTTAATTACTTATCAAAATTTACAATAAACAAAATAATTCATTCACTTATTTACTATTTATTATTTAGTTCAATGTATGATACAACAATGTATTCATCTTTCTCGTAAGAATCCAAAATTGTTATGAATTTCTATAACTTAAAAATCATTCATAAATTCTTTATCTTATCCCATTTGCAGATCGTGCTTCTAGTTAAACGTTATTTTCATTTTTTTTTCTTTTTTTTTTCGAAACGCGATTTTGAAAGAAAAAAAAAAAGAAAAAGACTGAAGAATGAAATACTACGAACAAATATTGATTATGACTATTCATTTTTATTCTTACGAATAACACTTCGTTATAAAGACAGATTATATATTTATTAAGTAGAAATTAATTAAAAGGCAATTATGAAATCGCACGATTATACATAAGTATTCTAAATTAATAGGTTCGAAAACAATGGATATGTTATCCCTTTGAGGTATTACGACGAATTAATATTATAAACAAACGTAAATAATTTTTATCCTTTTGACCTAAGTCTCAACAATTGACGTAACATAATTGATTTATTTACGTTGTTATCAGATCTTCGTGAATATCGCGTTAATTATTGATAAATAAATCGAGTAAGATATCAATAAAGAAAATCAAATTATTTCATGAATCATAATGATAAATAGTACGTATTTTGAAAATCTCTTTCTTTCTCTTTCTCTCTCTCTCTCTCTCTCTCTCTCTCTCTCTCTCTCTTTCTCTATCACTCTATTTCTCTCTCTTTTTTCTTTTACCTTTCATGTTTTGAATTTTGAATTGATATTATAATTATAAAATAAAACATCGAATATTTTCGTTTCATTGTTAACATAAAAATAGAAAATATGAGACAGAAGGAAATGTGTGAAGGAAAAAGAAAGAGAGAGAGAGAGAGAGAGAGAAAGAGAGAAAATATAAAAACATAATAATAAAGAGAGAAAAGGATCAACACTAAAAAGGGCCGATTCCTTTGCGGCCCTTCTTAGAGTCGTTATTGACGATCGATCTGCGCATTGACGGACAGCTATCGAGAAGTCCTCCCCGCTGAGTACACCGTCCTTACTTTTTATCCTTTGCCATGGATGACGTGGAATAAGACGAAGAAGATGAAGAAAGAGAGAGAGAGAGAAGGAGAGAAAATGGAAAGAGAGATAGAGAGAGAGAGAGAGAGAGAGAGAGAATCTTAGCTTGGCTCCTTCGGAATATGGTCGCAATTACCACGGGAGATTAATGAGTCGATGCTCTCGCACGATGCGAAACTACTCTACGGAGAAACCTTCCTCTTTGCAACCCTTCGTATTTTTTTTTTTCTTTTGTTTCTTTTTTCTTCTTCTTTACTTCTTACTCGTTCCTCCTTTCGAAGCTTCGTGCGAAGGAGAGAGTGAAAATTGAAAATTAAAATACCTATCGATAGGCTTAATCGGATCGATATCGTTCAAATATCGTTCGTTCTTTTCTTTTTTTCTCTTTTTCTTTTTTTTTTCTTTCTTTCTTTCTTTCTTTCTTTTATTTTTTTATCGAGCTCATAAATGAAAATTTTTAAAGAAGATAAGTCCAGATAAAATATCGAATTTACGTGATTGACTGAGATCGATCAAAACGTTTTTGAGATATTACTGATTCACCTACTTCCACGATTTATTGGATTTTTATCCAAATTAACACACTAGTTTTGATTAATATATACATATATATATATATATATATATATGATATAATTAAAATTAAATATAATTATATGTTATAATAGATATTAGATAGAAAAGAGATACTTATATTATTGTAAATAAAAAGGAAAAATGAAAAAAGTTTATCGTTAAGCTTCGATCTTACGCGATCCTTACTCTACTACGATCTTAGAACGACTGGCACAACGAACAAAACAAAAGGATATATAACACAGAGTAAATAGAAACAGAGGTCACATTACTATGTAACTACATGCTTATTTAGATCATAGCATTCGTATTATTACGATAGTCATCTACGGTATATATTTTTTCTAAATAAATATTTTTCTATATATAATCTAATGTTAATTTCGATTTTCTCTATGACAATTCAAAAACATTAAATTACATCTTTAATAAATTATTTTGATAATGAAGATAAATCAATCATTGACAAATATATAGATTAAATTATGAAAAAAAAAAAAAAAATAATAAAAATAAATAATAATTTGTGTATGATTTAACAAACGATGATCCGTTCTATTTTAATACTTAATGAAAATGCATATCACGTTTCCTATTGAAATTACTTGTATAACTAGTTCCGACTTAAAGATATAGAGATTCGTATAGCTAAGAAGCGAATAGGTTGGTTACTCTTCAACGAACGCATCGCTCGACTTCCTCCTCAATTACCTCTAATAACCTCGTATAAAATTTCAATTGCTTTCATAATGTTTTCATATAAATTTCTAGGCCTTCCGATACGTCGATCGATTAAATCATGATTATAATTCTACTTAAGGTACAAACGAGTCCGAAAGAAACTAAAGAGCTTTGATGGATAACATTTAATTAATAATCCACCGTCTACAATTTTCTTTGCGATCGACTATGAACCTTATAAGGAGAAGAATTTCTCATCCCTTTTCTTTTAACCCTTCTAATTAACCATCGATATAATTCCAACGTATTTATCACAAGAACAAAAAAAAAAAAAAAGAACAAAAAAATACGCGAAAGATTTATGTAAAATTGAATACCACTTTGATGTTAACTAACACGTGTTGTTAAC
>NC_060965.1:4334400-4341900 GCF_910589235.1 Vespa crabro
CACGTAAGAACTACGATCCTTCATTCTTAGTTCTTTTAAGCTGCTTGGTGATTTTATTTCGTTTGAAAGAGAAAGGAAGTGAGGGGTATAAGAGCGGTAATATGGGATTGGAATTTATCTGTGATTATTGCTTAGATGGTGGCATACGGAGTAGATATTAGCTCGAGTCCTTCTCTTAGAAAATGACATCGCGCTACTTTCTGAAAGGCAAAGGCTAATATAATGCTATTCTTGGAATGCGTCGAAAATAGGACTAAGCTATCCTTCGAGACCAACTTCTACAAGGTACGGACAGCCCTATAATTTAAAGTTGTAATGGGCCTCCTAGTATAACAATTACATCTCCCTTTCTATTATTTCTTTATTCTTCTTCCTATTCTATTTACTTCCTCCTTAACCGTGAAGATTGAGCCTTTGATTGCCTACAAACATTGAATAAAATCTTAATGTTAATAAAAAAAAAAAAAAAAAAAAAAAAAAATAAAAAAAAAAACAAGAAAAATTTTTCTTAATGAAAATTTTAATTGAGAAATAATTTATACGACATAATTATAATACAAAAAGTTAATATTTTATTAGACGAAAATTATTCATGAATTCTATCTGATAAACGAATACATTAATACTATTACTCGAAACAAAGTCGATATCCTTTAACTTTTGAATTTTGCTGAATGTAAAAAAATTTATCTATTAGCTGTATTAAAAGTATAAAGTACTATGAAACAAAGACGGTGTTAGTTAGAAAGTATAGAAGTACGAAGAAAAAGTAAACGATCGAGGAAGACCGGTTGACCGATCCTCGTCCTTGTCGAGGGTAGGATTCGAACTCGAAGACGATGACGGTGCATGACTATCCTCTTCGCGTTCCCCGTTTTACTCCTTCCCTTCTGTTCTCATCTTCTCACTCACTCTTTCGTCCTTCCCATCTTTCTTTTTCCCTCGAGGACCCTTCGAGGATAATTACATAGTAGCTTAGGCCTCGACGCGGCAAAGAAGAGAGACCGCTTTCGCCGCATAAAGTAATGGTTAATCGGGACGGTCCACCAAAGAGGAGACGAAATGCAACGTTCCTGTATCATTAGTCGACTTTCTTTATAAAAATCATCTGAACTGTGTATACTTTGTCTATTCAAAGACGTCAAAAACTTTTTCAACCGACTCAAGCCCAAATTTGCAAATGATTTCTTTGATCGTGCACATGGTTAACTTAACTTGTGTGTACCTTAACTGCCATTGTCCCTTTTCTCAATTACATCAGTGCTACTCGTATTATTATTGCCTTGTCCGATGACCTCGTTAAGAGTCCGCCATTCCGACTTTATAATCATCTTCTCGTAAACAGGACTACTTTTGTACCATCGAAGATTTCTCAAACTTGTCCCGGGACAAATAAATTCTCTCTTTCTCTCTTTTACTCTCTGTCCTCGCTGTACCGTACCGTATTATTAGATCCTCAATCGTAGAAATTATTGCCTCGTTTCTACCATCCTACCATGCTCCGAGTTTATTCCTTTGGTATCCCTAAAGTGACGTAAGATCGGACTTTTCAGGATAAAAAAAAGAATATAAAAATGCAAAAAAAAGAAAAAGACAAAAAAAAAAAAGAAAAAGAAGAAGAAGAAGAAGGAAAAGAAAGGGTTGAGATATCGCAGCTAATTCGAAGAAACGAGTTAACGAGTTCTTCTCGCTGGTTATAAATACTCGTCGTAACTTTGAACTTTGTTCAACGATAAATGGCATCAAACAAGAAAATCAAAATGATTTAAGAGATATTAACCTTAATGATATTCTCAAATACATACATATTTACCGTTTACGTATCTTCTGTAGTAATATAATATATACGATATAAAATAATACGAGTAAACTGGAATGAATTAATTCGAACGTATAACGTAGAAAATCCATGTAAAACATCGAACTCTTTAACCATCAAAGATCTGAATCTTTGACTGGCCGACGTAAATTATCCGCGTCCGATTCCTTTTCTACAGCTCACTCGAAGTCGTGCGAAAGTTCGGATCCACCTTCTCGACGAGAGTTCACGGTACTTTGGCGCCAACCTTGGAAAGATTTTGCTTTGTAACTCTCTCTCTCTCTCTCTCTCTCACTCTCTTTCACTCTCTCTCTCTCTCTCTCTCTCTCTTCCTTTCTTTCTTTCTTTCTTTCTAGCTCACCTCTGTGCACTGTTGTTTCGCGCCTGTGATCTGAGCTTCGCGAGATAGTTTCGAATAGAGATAGAAAGAGTGAAAGAAGAAGAAAGAGAGAGGGAAAAAGGGGTCTCGAGGTCATTTATGGGCGTGGTAGCATCCACCTTTACATCCTGCATATACCTTTTCTGACCTTCTCTCTTCCTCTCTCTCTCTCTCTCTCTCTCTCTCTCTCTCTCTCTCTCTTTGCCTTCTTTTCTTTTTCTTCGCAAAGTATCTTTTCCAGTTCTTCCACCCCCACTTTCATCTTCTTTCTTCCTTCTTTCGTCGTCCGGCCCTCTTTCCTTCGTTTCTTCGTGGGCACCCTCGTCGCGACCCAATGGATGGGTTTCGACTCTTCGGGCCATTTATTTTTTCCATGCCGGCCTCCAGGGCTGTCCAAACGACGGCCGTCAGCCTGTGAAAGGTCTGCCTATTGTTTTAGCCGGGTACGCTTAAATTGAAGCCCCGAGCGATCGGCGTGGCTCTTGCAACTAAAAGGAATAGGAAGACAAATCGAAATGCATTTTGCTTGGCCATGTAAACTCCTTGATGGTTACCCTCTATAATTCTTCTAAAATTATTTAACGAATTAATCATGTTTTCCTTCGTTTAATTAAAATATTCATGGTTTATTAATGTACGAAATTGATAAAATAAATTTTTTCTTCTATATAAAATATATTTATATATAATTTTGTACGTTCCTTAATTATTCCTTTAAAGAATTATTCAGATTTGTTTTTAAATAATGATAAATAAATAAAAACGTATAAATAGTAAATATATACTTGCTCGTGTAATATAGTAATGCTCATTCATAGGATATGTATAAAATAAAATATATAAGAAATTTATATGTTTCTCTTACTAAATACTTTTAACGTCGACGATTTGCGTTAAACTGAGAACAGATACATCCTGAATTCGAATGACAACGATTATATTTCTTCTTTCGTAAACGAATAAATCGGAGGAGAAAAAAAATAAATGAAAACTTAATTGAATACATCTTATTTCGTTATCAAAATAAAAATAAATCTATCCACCGACAATTGAAATAATATTTCATTGCCTTTTACGTCTACAAGATCTCTTAATTCACAAGTTAGTAAGTAGTAACTAGCTTCGTAATAAAAACCGAAAAAAAAAAAGAAAAAGAAAAAAGAAACTGTAATAAAGTAGTGCTTTGTTTCGAAACTTTACTTGAATATCAATTGATTTCATCCCGACCTTAAACTTCGCAAAGACAATGACCAATAAATATAACGTCCGATAGATCTACGAGCGTTGCTTACGAAACCTGGAAAGGTACTTACTTAACGTTACACTTGTTTGAGTGGAACGAAAAGCAATTCGAAAATGCTTATCCTCTCTTAAAAGGGTACGTAGAAGTTTCGGACGTCTCAATCTTGGGAACGAACAACCGACATCATCAAAGTAAGTCGTCCGCAAATGAAAAAGAAGATTTAACAAAGGAAAGAGTGAAGATGAAAAAAGTCAAAGTCAAAGAAGGGGTTAAGGGGTTATAGCATGCAAAGAGGGCTTTCCCTCTTTCTCTCTCTCTCTCTCTCTCTCCCTCCTTCTTTACCTTCTCTCTCTCTCTCTCTCTCTCTCTTTCTTTCTTTCTTTTTCTCTTCATCGACGAGTTTCGCGCGAGGTTCGAAGAATGGAGCAAGCAAAAAATTGCGAGTACCTTGAGAGAGCCCATCTTCAAGCTTTCCTCTTCGTCTCTCCTCTTCGTCTCTTGCTCATTCTGAAACGAGAGGGCACGCACCTGGGCGAAGCATCGGCGCGTTCGAGAGGCAAACGAGAGAGAGAAGAGAGAGGGCCGAGCAAAGACAGAGCGAGAAAGGGAAAGAGGACGAGCTACCTCCGAACGGCGAACAAAAACTCTAATCGAACTTTCCGAAGCCCGCTCGTGCCTTTTGTTGGACGTTTTATTACTGTTGCCCGAAGGTACCATATTTATATATGTGTTTATGTATATATATATATATATATATATATATATACACGCGTGTACACATTTCTATGTATACTACACGAGTTTTCGTTCTTGGTTATTAAAGAATGGGCGTCCTCGACAAAGATATTTATTTATTATTTTTCGCGACCCCTCCGCCCATAACCAGCCGCGCCCGCTTAACTCCTCTCCTCATCTCGTTCTCTCTCTTTCTCTCTCTCTCTCTCTCTCTCTCTCTCTCTCTCTCTTTCTCTCTTTCTCTCTTCTTCTCTCTGTCTCTCTTTCTCGTCTGCACTTTTCTCCATTTATAGTATAATAACCGGCTCTTCTCTCTTTTCTCGATCTTCGCCAAGATAAGACCATACATGCTAATCGAATGTGACTCGACTGAAAATTTCCGTAAAATGCGAAGTCGTTCCGATGATATTTTTCTCTCTTCTTTTGTAGTTTTTTTTCTTTTTCTTTTTCTTTTTTTTTTTTATTCTTTTTTTTCTGTCGACACGAATAGAACTCGCCAATACATTCTTCTTTTACCATAAGCTTGTCTCTTCCTCTTAAGCATTTTTGCACGAGGCTACTTTATATGCAAAAATTTTGTCTGATTTTAATTATTGATCTTATTATACCTATACACTCTCTCACTCTTTCTCTCTCTCTCTCTCTCTCTCTCTCTCTCTCTCTCTTTCTTCCCCTCTCTTTCTTTTTTTTTTCTCTTTATCTACGGTGAACGTTTCACACTCGAAAACAATTTCCGCAAGTCTTCAAGAATAAATAGGAACTTGCCTGAGGCTTGCTAATGCAGAGTAGCATCGTAAGAAGATATGTAAATGCACACTGCAATTTGTCCTCGAACACGGTTACTCTATTCTATTTTCTCTTCCTCTTTTAAAGAGAAAGAGAGAGAGAGAGAGAGAGAGAGAGAGAGAGAGAGAGAGAGATAGAGTACAAGTACTTGCTGAGTATACAAAGCAACGAGATGCTTCTACAGCTTACGTTCGTTCGTACTTTCTTTTTTTCTTTACTATCGACCTCTAAGGAATGACGGAAATTGTTTGCTAATTAGGGATACGAAAGAGAGAAAATAAAAAGAACATTTTCGAAAAGATCTTCAAAGGAGAAAGGGATGAAATACGAAAAAGGAAGTTACACATGGCGAATAGAGAATAAGATGATTGAATAGGATGACAGTTCGTTACCACCAGCTGGCACCTAACTCCCTTATGGCGAAGATCTATCCTTTACATCGATCCTCCTCGATTTCTACTTCTCTATCAGACCCATGCCGCGCCGTACCGACGATGGAAAATGATCGGACGATTCGTACGTGAACGAACTGTCGAGTCATCTGAAAATAACGATGTTTCCTCGGGGAAGTCGATACCTTTAAAGCTAAGAAGAACTTTCATAGAATATCTTCTGAAAACGTCGTCGTTTCAAACGATGTTGTTGTATGTATGGAAGAAGAATTTTTTAATTTTACAAAAATATATTCGAAAGATCATTTAAAAGAATTAAACTTGAATAGAACAATTTCTCAAAACTTTTGAAAACGAATCAAACAATCGGGTTTATTAAGATCGTAAAGTAAATCGGGATAAACGTGAAGAGAAGTAAAAGCGAAGTAAGAAGAAGAAGAAGAAGAAGAAGAAGAAGTAGAAGCGAAATGAAGAGAAAGGTGGGAGGAGAAAGGGAGTAAGTAAGGAACGAGATGGAACGAGGTGGACCGCCAGGAAGGTGACCTCTCGGTTGACCCAAGACGCCTCCGCAACGACGACCTTAAGCATCGTCGTGGTGGTTACGGTCGCCCGATTGCCAGCCCCGAGAAGCCGCTCCCGGATTTATTTAATTAGTCCTCGGGCTACTACCGTGCCTCGTCAACGTGTCTGTCCAATTGTTGTTCCTCTCCTTTTCCTCCTCCTCCTCCTTCTCCTTCTTCTTCTTCTTCTCCTCCTCCGTTTCATCCATACCATCACCCTTAACCATCCTCCTTACATTCGTACGTCCTTATGTTACCTCTTTTCCTCTTCGTCTCTCTCTCTCTCTCTCTCTCTCTCTTTCTCTTTCTCTCTCTCACCCACTCGAATTAACGCTCGGGTCCATTCCTCTCGTCCTTCTCTTATAGCTTTGTAAAGGCATACATATATATATATATACATATATATATATATATATATATATATATATATATATATATATATATACATATATATATATATATATATATATATATATATATATATATATATATGTACGTACACAAGTATGTGTGACTACGTATAGTGATACAATGAAACCGAGGCTGGAGCTCGTCTCGCGCACGTACGTGCGGGTATACCGATGCTAATTAAACGGAACACAGACCCTAGATATTTATCCCACGCTTGGCGACGTCCTGCCGCCCTCTGTGGGCACCCGGTATCATTCTCTTCCCTCCATCTTCTCCTTCTCCTTCTCCTCCTCATGTTTCTTCTTCTTCTTCTTCTTCTTCGTCTCTCTCTCTCTCTCTCTCTCTCTCTCTCTCTCTCTCTCTCTCTCTCTCTCTCTCTCTCTCTCTCTCTCTTACTTACTCTTCAGTCACGAAGCTCGATGAATGCGAATAGAAATGGAGCGTACTCGAGTAGTCTGTCCTGTCTTCAATGTTGAATTTAACATTCTGCACGTTTGCGCATTTTGATTTAGTGCGCAAGAGATAAAAAAAAAAAAAAAGAAAAAAGGAAAAAAAAGAAAAGCGAAAAGAAAACATAATGTTAAATAGAATTAAATATTATTACTTAGAGTTAGAAACGATACTATATACATATATATATATATATATATATATATATATATATATATATATATATATATATAAATATAATATAATCGAGTTAAAAAGACAAGTAAATTTGTGATCAAATATTCTCAAACTGTGGTTTCCATTGTAAACGAAGAGAAAGAAGGGATAGTTTTTAAAAATCCCTTTCGGCTCTCTCGATACCCTTTCTCTCGATACAAACAAATACTTACTCGTTAAAAAGGGAGTAAAAAGATATTGGAGATACTACATGCTGCTCGATATATTTTTTCACATATTTGGTCATCGACGTGGACTGTCGCTTTAATTCTGGAAAAGACTCAACCCCAAAAGAAAGGAAGAAAAAAAAGAGATAGATAGTGAGAGAGAGAGAGAGAGAGAGAGAGAGAGAAAAGAAAGAAGAACCGCCTTTAGTGAAGATGCAAATATTCCGTGCGCAGCCAATCGTCGAGCAAACTCATTGTATGCGTTCTCGAGACACTCTCACCCGACATATTTCTCTTCGTTTACCCTTTTACTCACCCCCTGTTCCCTTCTCTTCCTCTCTC
>NC_060965.1:4346900-4369400 GCF_910589235.1 Vespa crabro
AGGTGAAAGTCGATAGGTAGTGCGCGTGCCTCAACTCTAAATAAATCCGTCAAAGGAGGAAGAGGTTGGCGGAGAAGGTACGGTAGCCCTCCCGGAGCGGTTCTAACGGTATACTACTCGTGGACACGATGGAATTCTCTCAATGATTCGCGAGCGTCGACACCCACGCTCGATGCGTTCGCCACGCGCTAAGGCTCGCGAGTCTTGTGCAATCTTAACGACGTGGTGCATACCTTCGTGGTTTCTCAATGTGGTGTACGTTGACTCCGTAAGGCCGTTAAGCACCTAGACGAACCATAAAATGCGATCTTTGCGACTACATCGAAAAGCTCCACTACACTGTTTCGGATTCATCGGATAACCCTAGACCCTTTTTCCTATATGGGTAAATACTATATGTATATATATATACATATATATATATATATACTCTTTTTTTTTCCTTACAAACCTTACGGTGATTTCTTTAAAAAGGATCTTGTAAAGTGAATATTTGAAATTCTATAAAATTGAATAGTCCATATATACTGGATTTAATTATGAAGATAAATGATCGTAGATCATCTTACTGATTATTTTACTGATTTACGTAAGACTCCTATCAAACCCAATTGTACGTCTAACGATTGATAAAATCAGAAGCGAGCCGTGTCGTATTGTGAATATCTCTTAGGTAGCCATAGTCATCCAATGAGACGAAAAATCGAATAGCTTCGAATTATTCGAGCATAACTCTCTTGAAGTTTCTTGACAATAAAAAAAAAAATAGATAGTGATGTCCGATGATGATGATGATGATCCAACTAGCTTAAGACCCACGATACGTTGTAAGGTGTCAAAGAATGCGATTGGCGTAGTGCGATAGGTGACTACGCTTGTAAATGCCAGATGGTCTATCTCTCTCTCTCTCTCTCTCTCTCTCTCTCTCTCTCTCCCTCTTTCTTTCTCTCTCTTTCTCTCTCTTTCTCTCTCTTGAAATGGAAACTTAGGAAGTAGCTAACTGTATTTCTAATATACACACGTGTACAGAATGTACGACTTATCCTTTTCTCATCACAGATAAAAAGAAAAAAGAAACAGAAAAAGAAAGTGATATACCTAAATGAAATCGTATAATTTTCAATTATTGGATATATTTTATAATAAAGAAAAGGGTCAATCGGTTGACAGCAACCTTCTCGTTACCCTTTCTCCGAATAGACGAACGTGAAACAAAAAATGAGAAAGAAAGAGAGAAAGAAAAAGAGAGAGAGAAATAGAGAGAGACCATGGGAAGGTATCAAGCAAGGTAGAGCAAAAGAGAAAGAAAGAGAACTGGAAGACCGAAACTGGCATTAGGATGCGCGGGCGTTCACGTATCCCGTTTCAAGATGGAGATAGTCTCGGTGTCTCGTCCCGAAACGTTGAGAGAGCGAGAATAAGGAAAAGAGATAGGTAGAAAGAAGAAGAGAAAGAGAGAGAGAGAGAGATAGAGAGAGAGAGAGAAAGAGAAGATGGCTAGAACCTTTCTCGAGCACCGACACGTGGAAGAAGAAGCCCTCTTCGCGGCCCTTGAAGCGCACATTTATCACCCTCTATTGTTGCGAGGCCAAACATCCGGCCTCTCTCTGGCCACGTACCGACTTGCTTCTTTACCCCCTCTCCTTAGCCCTTCCTCCGTAACTCAGAAGAATTGAGATTCGCAGGAGCAAGTCGGCAAATCCTTTTACCCTGAGATAGTAGGATACTACGAAACGAAACGAAACGAAACGAAATCCTAAGTGATCCAGCATCTTATCCTTTTGTCAAAGAAAAATTTTTTAACTATTCCTTTTAATAGTCTCTCGTATGTCTTTCTGATAACGATCAAATTTTTATCTATCCGTTTGAAATTCATGTTGATAATATATATATATATATATATATATTCATCTATGAAAATTGATGTCATCGATAAAGAATTCTTTTTAAAATTCACGAGGTTGTTTACTTATCAATGAATGATATTTATTACATTATCGTGACGTACTCGACTATAGACGAACGCGAATAGCAGTATTTCGGAGAATAGTTTCCTTCTTGAGTACTCCAAAGCTTAGAAACGATATTATTAAATGGGAAGATCTCGAATCATCTCTCGCGGGAAATCAAACCCTACCAAACTCTAATCCTCCATTCATCGTAGTCGAAGAGATGCTTCGTTCGCGTCATTTTTCCCATTAACCCATTCATTACACGAACCCGTTGCTATTGTCCTATCCAACCCCATAGTTTGCACTAAGGCTATGATCGGGATACAATTTCGCTTAAGCAAAGTTTCCACCCTCTCGCCCCCATCTAATTTTCCATTATGCGTCTTATCGTATCTCGTTTTCTCTTTATCTCTCTTTCACTCTCTTATACTTTTGAAATAACCTCGTTCGTAATACATATAAGTCTCGACGTAAGGATCTAACAACGAAACATCACGATCATCATTCTCAACTTCCGTTATTTCTATCGTAATGCAATGCATATTTAATGTTATATCTTTTTTTTTTCTTCTTCTTTCTCGTTTTTTTTTCTTTTTTCTTTTTCTTCTTCTTCTTCTTCTTCTTCTTCTTCTTCTTCTTTCAAATAATCCTTCGAACGCTTTTTTTTTCATGGCCAATATCCATCAAAGATAACAAAAATGAGATCAATTATAACAATACCCAAACTTTCTCATAATCTAAATATCAATTATCTAATATCAATATCACTCTAAGGTGCAATATCGAGGTATTAACGGAAGACGTAAATACAGGAAGTCAACAAGCCGAGAGATTCTTCGGTGAAGAAAGAAATCGTTCAACAGTCTGACGTTCGAGCTTTCTCGAGATCCCGATCCCGAAGAAGAAGAAGAAGAAGAAGAAGAGATGAAGAAGAAGGAGAGGCGTGCTAGTACGGGGGCTGGGATTTTTTTCGAGTGGAACGCGAAGAATCGCCTTATAAGTCTTCTCAGAGTCCGAAAAAAAGGGAGGAGGAAGAAGACGAACGGAGGAAGGCAGTAGCAGCGGCAGAATTGTAGAAGAAGAAGAAGAAGAAGAAGAAGAAGAAGAAGAAGAAGAGGATGAGGATGAGGATGTTGAAAAGAAGGGTGGAGGACGGTGGGAGAGGGGGTGGTAACAAAAAAAGGACGCGCGACTGTCCGACCGATTCTCTCTCTCTCTCTCTCTCTCTCTCAACTCCTTCTTCTTCCTCCACTTTTACTCCTTCCATCTTAACCATTGGCTGCTCCCGAAACAGAGGGCCGAAAGAGAAGGCATACTTACCTTCCTCCATATTGTAAAGGACGAACGAACGAAGTAAGGAGGAAGAGAAAATCGTAGAAAAAGAGAATAATTGATTGAAAGAACTCTTCCGTCTAGTTAAAGCATCCCTCTCTCTCTCTCTCTCTCTCTCTCTCTCTTTCTCTCTCTCTCTCTCTCAAAGGAGAAGATAGCTGAGATATCGGTTATCAATTAACGAGGCCATACAAAACCTCGAAATACATTGGTCTTCGTCACGAGGGAACCGGCACTTGTAATTTAGGGAGAGACATGGCTGTCGTGAAAAGAGGAGGAGGAGGAAAAGGAGAAGACGAAGACGAAGACGAAGACGAAGAAGAAGAAGAGGGAAGGTATAAGGAGGGTCCAGAAGGAATGGCAAGGATCCCAGACAGCTGAAAGCGGCTCCCATATCGACGAAACAAATGCAAAGCGGAGATCGCGGCACCGCCTTAAAGTATCTACCGTTTCGTCTGTTCGGGGTAGAGAAAGTGGTGGTGGTGAAGGAGGAGGAAAAGGTAGAGATGGAGAAGAAGAAGGAACGAAATCGAAGCACTCTTGATTCCTCAGGGTGAGAGACAAAGACTCCTTCGCGTGGTATCTACGTACCCATAATTCTTTCAAAAGGACACAGGGACCACGCTCTTGAGACCGATCATTGCGTTCCTTGTAAAGTGTCATCCTGGACCACTGCTGGATAAAGGATACCGCGAGTAGAAGGTAGAAGGACCATGAGGGAGAATCTCGAACGTTGGAACCCCGAAACTAATGCCCGCTAACGCTTTATGTCAACGGAATTGGACCCCGATTCTCTTTCTCTCTCTACGTAGGCAGAACTTGACTTTGTAAGATCGCCTATCGCAAAGGAGACGGAGAGATTTATCGATTTGAGCAAATGAAAGAAAGAAGAAGAGTCGAGGGAAAGAAAGAAGTAAAAAAGAGAAAAAAGAAAATGTTTTTTCTTTTTTTTTTTTTTTCCTTTTTTTTTTTAAAGAAAAAATTAAGAAAAAATAAGAGTATTTCTCTCTCGTATAAGGACTGGATTAAATTAGCTCAGGTTTAAATATACCTTTGGAATGTGTGTTTTTTTTTTACTTACAGAACCGAGGACGATCCTAGTAGATGTGTCTTAATTCTGTGTGTCTATGTAGTCTCTTATATGAATCTTATTATTACCTGAAATGAAACAAATAATACAATGTTAATACAACGATATAATATTATTTTATAATGTCATTAACCAAAACATTAACCATTAACAAATTCTATTTGTTACAGGATTAATATTTAAATTTGACGATATTGCTTTTCTTTATCTTCTTATTTTTTTCTTTTTCTCTTTTCTTTTTTTTTCTTTTTTTTTTCTTTTTTTTTCTAACTATCGCGATAACAATTATCGTTCTGTTAGAACGAAAATGAGAAACGTAACAACCTTTACCAAAAGCCAAGACTTCCCCCATATTTATACAAATTATCGGCCGCGATGCGTTTTATAAGTTTAAGACAGGTCAGTCAGGGGTCTTTCTTCCCTCTCCGCTTGAGCTTCTTCTCTGGCTAATACCGGTTCTCTAGAGTTAATCGCATAAATTACAATTATTACGGCCATTATTCTCTTTTGGTATTCGAAGGCGGCGAGCCGACCGCAGCGTAACTCCTACTCGACGATGAGGTCGTAATATAAGGGTATTCGAGCTACAGGGAGAAAAAATGTAATTACCGAATCGTATTAAACGATGACTCTATGACTTCCGTCGAAGGATTCGTACCTTCTCCGACAGCTCAGTCACTTTAACTCTCTATAATGTCATATAACTTTGTACTCACTCGTATATTTGTATCTTACAAATCGTATTTCATATTGTCCCAACGAAATTAATTGTTAGCTCATATCCTAAAAGTTAATGTTCCTTAAATATAAGTATAAGACGGTGTTACGATACGAGTATCAAATAATATGATATTTCTTTTTTCCTTTAATCTTCTTTTTTTTTTTTGACATTAAATTGAAATAATTGTGTCGTATAAGAATTTCAATTGTATATAATTTTTAACAATTTCATCCAATGAATTACTTAAATTTCATAATCTATGAATAACTATTGTAAATTATTAGATATTTGCAAGTAAGAAATATCGAATAAAAAGGAAGGAAGGGAAGAAGAAAGGAAGAAAGAATGAAATAAGCTCTAAGAAAAGAAAGATTTGGCGATTCTCACGAGGCAAGATTTCTCGCGCAATAAAAGCCGCCTTGTCCAATGTCTCGAAGAGATCGCAACGAGCTCGACGACGAAGAATTCTACGAATACTCGCGATACTCTCATGGCCGGCAGGAAGAAGGCGGCGATTCGATCGAAGAGGAACTTTTAGAGGACCGGCAGACTCCCCTTCGCGAATCCCTCTTTGAATCCCAACAAGACGGAGACACGCGGAGATTCTCTCTCTCTCTCTCTCTCTCTCTCTCTTTTTCTTGCACGTACGCAAGGAAAGTGCGATTCGCGCAAAAGACGAAGAAGGAAGAGAAAGAGAAGGAAAATAAAGAATCCTTCTCCCGGTTTCTCCCTCCTTCCCAAATCTCTTTCTCGTTTCTAGTACCTACGTACACTTTCTTGAACGATGATTCTTCGATGGGTGCGTACGTACACACATACACACACACACACACACACATACATACACACATACATGTGCATATACATATACATATAAACGAAAATACTCGTACATACTCGAATCGAGCGTTGGCCGAGTCCGCGATGGTGATATTTACGGTCCGATAGAATCAGCCCCCGTAAGAGACGTGGACGAGGACAGAGAAAAGGAGGATGAGGACGAGGCTGAGGAGAAAAGGAGAAGAAGGCCTCCGGAGAATCGGAGGAGGGACCGGCTTTCGCGGTGTCCGAACCGTGTGTGTGCTCTGCGCCTTTTTTTGCGGCTTCAATTTGAATTGAAAAAGGCTGTGGACACGAGGACAATAGGTTGCGCCGCCGAGAACCCCCTCTCTCCCTTTCTCTCTCTTTTTCTCTACCATCTTTCAAAGCCAACTCCCGCTCCTCTACTTCTTCTTCTTCTTCTTCTTCTTCTTCTTCTTCTTCTTCTTCTCCTTCTTCTTCCTCTTTCGATTCTACTTCTCGGTTCGATGACGACAACGATGAGGACGCAGTAGGTGCAGTCCTACCTGTTCCTTCCACCATCGTCATCCTACCGTCTTTCTCTCCCATCCTATATGTATATATATATATATATATATATATATATATATATATATATATATATGTATATATATGTATATATCGATTTCCTTTACTCTCTAGATTTTCTTTCTCCTTCTCTCTTTTGCTCCAAAGATTCATATTGGTGAGTTTGTGAAGCCATTGATTCCTTTTAAATACACTTGAGCTAAGTATTATCACGTTACTGACAAAATACGAGTCTTTCTCGATATGTTTTTATAACCCCCACAAAAATCGATAATACATACACCTCGTATTTGAATATAAGTATATATAAATATATATATATATATATATATATATATATATATATATATATATATAAAGAAGCATTGACGTTTGTCATTGTATATTTCTGATCTTAGATAATAAATATCATTCATTCTTTTTTCCCTTTCTCCTCTCCATAAAAAAAAAGAACGATCAAAAGGACAAGGAGAATCATAGAATCAGATATTACGTATGCACAACCGAAACCACAGAAAGCAGGCTAACTCTGCCTACTGCTTTGCCTTCTCTTTATTCGTCTTCTTTCTTATTCTTCTTCTTTTTCTTCGAGTTCTTCCTTCCAACGTCGTTTCTCTCTCTCTCTCTCTCTCTCTCTCTCTCTCTCCCCACTATCTTTATCTACCTTCGTATCCAGTTTAACCTTTGAATCCGACCGGCTGGCTTCCGAATACCGATCGAGCTGACTTAGCCGAGACCGAAGAACTCAGGATAGCTGCCTCTTTCTTTTCTTCTTAATTTCTTGAAGAGTGCCGGAACGATTAGCTTCGAAATTACCAACGGTGATCTTAATCTCTCTCTCTCTCTCTCTCTCTCTCTCTCTCTCTCTTTCCTTCTCTTTCTTTCGAAGAAAACCTCAACGTTATCTTCTGCATGCCTTAAAAAATACGATCGAATCGATCGTAAGAATCATTCGTAAGTTAACGAAATGAAAAAAAAAAAAGGAAAAAAAGAAAAAAAAAGAAAGAAAAGAAGAGAAAGAAAGAAAGAAAGAAAGAAAGAAAGAAAGAAAGAAAGAAAGAAAGAAAGAAAGAAGGAAAGAAAGAAAGAAAAAATGAAAGAAAGAGAGAAAAAAAGAAGGAAAAAAAAAAAAGAAATTTGTTGAAATTCGCTTTGGAAAGAGATTCGATCTCAAGGATGGAAGGAAAGTTCATTGACCTAAGAGAATCTCCCTTGTAAGGCACGCTCGATTCTTCACCTTAATCCTCCTTCTCCTCTCCTTCCAATTTCCGCCATGGAAACGTCCCTCGCATCGAACGCGTACACGTTCTCGCAGCATCACGAAACGCGGCCCAATCTTCGGTGGATCGTTCGCGAGGAGTCCCAGTCATTAAGCATTCGGCGAAGCGCGTCGGATCGAACTCGTTCGGGGCGAAAAGCGCATCGCGAAAGCCACTTCGATTCTTCGACCTTCTCCCCTTCCTCTACCTCGTCATCGTGAACGGGTAATCGATGCAACATTCGCAAGCGCATCCAGAGTAAGTACTTAAAATAACGACTTTTAAGGGCGACTTTAAAGCGAGCGGACACGGGGCTAAGTCGTTCCGACACGCTGCCGAGCGATTTTATTGCTAATAGGAATCCGATGGAGTCCAACGATGTAATTTCCTTCTCTTAACGATCTCTCTCACTCTCTCTCTCTCTCTCTCTCTCTTTCTCTCTCTCTATCTATCTTTTTCTCTTTCTATTTCTCTCTCTCTCTCTCTCTCTCTCTCTCTCTCTCTCTTTTGTTCTTTTTCCTGCTCGTATTTCTTTACGTAGTCATCGCATGCCGATCGTGACTTTTACTCGAGAACCTATTCTATTATTCTATCCTTTTCTTCTCCAAGATAGTTCGTAAGGGTAAACGAACGATTCGTATGAGAAGAGAGATATCTCCCGTTCTCGTAAAATTCGCAACCACGAAATCTTATCGCGTAAACGTCTTGACTACGTGACAGTGCCGATAAGAACCGTACACGATCATTTAAATTCCATCCGTCTTACCTGTGGGGCTGGTTATAGAGACATTGAGAATTTTTTCTTTTTTCTTTTTTGTTTCTTTTTCTTTTTCGTTTTTTTTTTCTTTTCTTTTTTTTTTTTTTTTTTTTCTTCTTAAATTCAACGCTCAAGAAAAAATGGAATAATAAAGAGTTCTTGAGAAGATGAAGAAAGCCGCTTGAGACTTCCGTTTGTTTAAAGAAAAAGGAAAAAAAGAAGAAAGAGAAGAAAAAATGTGAAGAGAAAGAGAAACCGAAAGAATTTAGAAGAGGTCGGGCAATTCGTGCTCGCGACCTTTCTTCCTTCTTTTCTACTCTTTTTCTGACCTTCTTTTCCACAGGGACATCAAGCAGAATAAGAAAGAGAGAGAGAGAGAGAGAGAGAGAGAGAGAGAGAGAGAGAGAGAGAGAGAGAGAGAGAGAGAGAGAGAGAGAGTTAGTCATAAAAAGAGACTTCACGGCAAATACGTCGTGCGTAAGATATCTCCGCGAGGTGCATACGAATCACTTCATTTCTTTCATTCTGGAGCGGAAAATAAAACGTATCTCCTAATCCTGAAGTCTTGGATGGGCACCCTCGTAAAGATGGATAACGGATACCATGTATCTCATCATACTACCAGCTCGGATAACCTTATCTCTCGAGTCAACATTGAAACGACCAATTTTGTTTCTCCTTTTGGTAACATTGAATTTATAATTTTATGAAAGTGTCCTTGCAATCGTGATTTAAATGTAATACGAGATAATATATCTGTGAGTCGTACGTTAATACAGAAACAAATCGAAGAAGACGTTAAGGCAATTAATCGATTAATAATTTTATTAATGATAAAATCTATGAAAAAAAAAAAAAAGGAATCTTTTTCAAATTCTTAACAAGTCCTTTAATTCGATCTAAAAATTTATATTCATCAAACACGTGGCATTCACGTGATCTCCCTTTTTGTCGGCACTCAAGTCCGTTCAATTTGAAAACTAATCCATACCGATCGGCTATACTTTTCGATGACCGTTCCTCCCTTCGTTTCTTTTCTTTTCTCCTTTTTTCCTTTTCTTATCTTCTTTTTTCCTTTTGTTTACTTTTTTTTCTTTTCTTTACGCAGAGCCTTCACGGTGTCAAATTAAGAGGCGTTCTGGCAATATGTAAATTGGCCGTGACTATTTATAAGTCGTGTGTGTAGAGATCGTTAATCATGCTCGAGCACCGCGGGTTCCTATTAACGTCCAGATAAGCGAAGGACCTGATCGGTAATGATCCTAGCATCGACGTAATTTATAGTTTCATTCGAATCGAGTAGACATATTTTTTTTATTTTTTATCCTCTTTATTTCTTTTTTTTTTCTTTTTTTTTTTTGTATTTCTCTTTAAATGATCCCGAAAGAACTTTGACTAGAAGATCTAGCGAAATAAAAAGTACATTTACGAATCGATTATTACGCTTAAATTTAACGTAATTGAAAAATTAATCCACGATGATCGATGACTGAACGAAATTTCATGATATTGGTGCCGTAGTTCTCTTGTCAATGATCATTGAATACAATGTAATATTTTGGTAAACGTATTCAATGGATAAAGTAGATAGAGAGAAAGACAGAAAGAGGGATAGAGAGAGAGAGAGAGAGAGAGAGAGAGAGAGGGAGGGAGGGAGAGAAAGAGAAAAAAGAAACGAGCTTTTGTCATTGGACGAGAGACAACGTTCAGAATGGACAACGTAAATGGTATACGCGTACACACCGATGTAGTAGACCGTGTGTTACACACGCGAATGAGGATTGCGTGCTTCGAGTCTGAAAACAGAAGCGACTCGACGAGACTGACGGCGAAGTATGCTGGTAAAAGGGCTACTCCGAAGGATGAGACTGGCGGATGCAAGGAAGAAAGGTTGAGAGAAACCAACTGGCCATCGAGGAAAGAAACAAAGAGAGAAAGATAGGTAAAGAGAAAGAAAGAAAGAAAGAGAGAGAGAGAGAGAGAGAGAAAATGAGTAGCCATGGGCGATGCCTAATCAACATCTGTCTAGTTCTCCGACCTTCTTTCTTCGACCTAGTCCGAGATACCACGTGCTCAAGGCAATAACTATATATCCTAGACGAATCAACGATAAATATTATCGAGAAAATTTATCACCTTTAATAATTTATTAAAAACGAAACATTGCGGAAAATCCATGTGGATCAATTATACGAATTATTCGATCGAGGAGATTTAAAAAAAGAAAAAAGAAAGAAAAGAAAAAAAGAAAGAAAAGAAACGAAATGAACAAAAGGGGCGAAGAAATATCTATCGGGTGTTATTTAAAAAAAAAAAAAAAAAAAAAATAAAGCACACATCAAAAGGAATAAGTCTTCTTAAATCAATGTAAAATATCGAGACGTCGATGCATCGAAAGAGTTCATCGGATGCTAGACCAATGCCGACGAACTCTTCCAACGAACTCCTCCCTTGTTTCCTTGTTTTCAAAGTGCGTTTCGTCGGACGAACGCCTCTTTGAAGGACGGAAGACGGAATTAAAGTGGCCTAGCTTGGGCTGAATCGTGCGCGGGCCATCACTCGAGGCATGCCAAATCGAATGGAAGTTTCGGCGATCCTGCGGGCGCGTTGGCTTGGCAAAACGGCGTGGATGCGTGCTTAAGGACAGAGCATGAACAGTTGCAACCCGATACCTGATAAATTCGATATCAACGACCTGCCCGCGCCTGGGCCCGCATTTAGGTCGTGCCCATCCCTTTACCAATCTCTCTCTCTCTCTCTCTCTCTCTCTCTCTTTCTCTCTCTCTCTCTCTTTTTTTTTCTTTCTCTTTCTTTCGTTCTTTCTTTTTCTTGCTTTCGCTCTCGCTCTCGCTCTCCCTCTCTCTCTCTCTCTCTCTCTCTCTTTCTCTAACTTTATTCTCACTTCGTCTCGCTTTCACGAGTCTCCAAAGAAAGGGACAGAATGATCGAGAGGAAAGGAAAGGAAGTAAAGGAACGGGACGATCGCTCTTGCCGTCTTTATCTCACGTTGCAAACCGGGCTGCCTTTTTTACAACCGAGTCGACCGTGAGGAGTGTGTTTGGCTGAAATTTCAGCGGGCCCACCTCCCTCTTTTCTTTTCCTTCCTACTCCACCTCTACTACTACTACTACTACTACTACTATTACTACTACTATTACTACTACTACTATTTGTTCTTCTTTTTCTTACTCTTCTTTCTCTTTCTCCTTCTCTTCTTTTCGTAAATCCTTCCTTCTCATTGGCGAAATGGTTCGGTCGAAGGAAAAGAAACGGCTCGATGGCGACAATAATAAAAGTTCGAAGGACGAAAAGAGAGAGAGAGAGAGAGAGAGAGAGAGAGAGAGAGAGAGAAAGAACTCAAAAGGATAAGAAGAGAGGGGAGGGAGGAAAGGAAACGCGAGAATGAGATACTCCTCGCATGGACGTTTCGCACCTTTCCACTTACGTTCGTTCCCTTCTCTTTTTTAACTAAGAACGAGGATCCTATTTCATTAGATTTCTTATACCTTCCTATAAGTTATTCTATTTAAAGAATTTCTTTTTTTTTTTTTTATTTCTTTTTCTTTTTGTTTCTTTGATAAAGAATAATTATCTAAATTATCACTTTAAATCATTCGTATTTATCGCAATTGAAAAATTCATCGTAGGATTTCCATCTTTCCGGGTACGTAAAGAGAACTAAGTAGGTAGTATAGTGAACCGAAAAGGAAAAAAAGAAAATGGAGAGAGAGCGAGTATGGTAAAAGGTAAACGTACGAACGCGCTTCTCGCCGATGGCAGAAAGGGATGGACGAAGGAGGTCTGCATAAATAACGATTGCCAACGGCGTTGTATATCACGGTGTACCGCGAAGGAACCGCGTGAGTGGTTGCGATCGAGAGAGAGAGAGAGACAGAGAGAGAGAGAGAGAAAGAGAGCGCGCGAGCGCGCGCATACTATCGGCAAACAATGTTTCATTCCCCCGTTGGCATTTAGCCGCCGTGGCCGAATATCAAGATCGTCCGTCCCGGTAAATAATCAGATAGCAACCGCCCGAAAATCCTTCGTTGCTCTTCTCGAAAGGCACCGCTCGACGAAATACTCGCGAGGAACGCGATTACTTTCTTTCTTGACTCTCTCTCTCTCTCTCTCTCTCTCTCTCTCTTTCTCTCTCGTCTTCGAGAAATCTTACGTGTCTCTCTTTCTGTTCCTTCTCGTTTCGACGACGTCAATCCTTATGTTCGATATTTTCAACGAAAACAGATTTAATCGAACAACGATGACAGGTCGAATTGTTTAATTTAAACGAATAATCGATTTTATCAAGAATAAGAATTATAACATGAATTATATATTAAATCGTAAATTCGTACAATTATTAAAGACTATCATCTATATTATCAATTGATTATTCGTAATTTCAAAAGAAATTTCACGTAGGAAATTAAGGTACTATTAGAAACAGATTAATATCTAAATCAAATCTAATTTGAAATGATATAAAGGTAAAAGAAGAAAGAAGAAAAAAAAATAGAAAAGAAAAGGAAAAATAAAGGAAACGAAATAGACAATTTCGTAGAACTAAATGTTAACTCGTGTAGGATTATCAATATGCTTCTTTCATCGTTAATTTAACGTGACAAGAAAATATAAAGTTGTTTTATATCCGAATGCGCTTTCGCACGTAACAATACGTGTTAAAAACGGCACTAACGGCGTGACGCGATTACAATTTCCTTTAAATCAATTGAAAACAAACGAAATCCATCACGTTCTACAAATGTCACGTGAAATTTTACACTCGTAATAGTAATTATCAGTGATTTCATGTGACGTGACATTAAAATATATTTTCAACTTTAATCCCATCGTTAATGAGATAATAAAACACATTAAAGCAAATATCTTGAACTATCTACGAGCGTATACCTGTATTCACAAATTTCCAAGAACGAACGATCGAAAGAAATAACGTAACGAAGAAGTAAAATAAGATGAAAGAGTTAAAGATAGTCTCGTACTACCTCCATTATTTCTTCTTCTCTTTCTAGATCGAGCTAATCGTCGTAAATCGGCATAGTTAGCGCATTCGCGTTAATTTACCTCCTCGCGATCGTCGAGAAACGAAGAATCCAATGAGACAGCGAGCGAGAGAGAAAAAGAGAGAGAGAGAGAGAGAGAGAGAGAGAGAGGGTGGTACAAAGAAAAAGTAAGAAAAAGGCATCCCTTCGAAGTCGCGAGTCGAGCTTTATCGAACCCGTACGATCTCTGTGCGGGCCGGTAAAGTAAATAAGAGTGCTCGCGGCCCTCTCACGAACTTAACCTAAACCGCTAACCCTACTCGCACGCGCACAAGAAAAAGAAAGAGAGAGAGAGAAAGAGAGAGAGAGAGAGAGAAAGAGAGGGAGAGAAAGAGAGAGAGAAAGAGAGCGGAAGAAAGGGCGACGATGTTCGGTGAAGGGCGAAGCGCGGAAAAGGCTGGCGAAGGTAATAAACGCGCGTGGGCGAGGATCCTCGAAATTTTATAGTAAATCCTGGGGCTGTTTACCCGTCGGATGCCAATTTAAATTCCTTTAACGCACTGGCTCCTCTTAGCTTTTGCACTTTCTTACCGGTAAACCATCGAAATTCTTCAAAGTACGAACAAGTACTTTTTCGTTAGAATAATGGGAATGATCCGATCGGATGGTCAAGGCATGCTATTGAAATAACTTTAATTACGTAAATTAACAAAGCATAGCTCGTAAATAAGAAAGGTAAAAGGATTTTAATGGGAATCATTTAAAATAATCCCTTTAAATAAAATCTATTTCTTATTGAAATTGATGGTAACGTAAGTAACATTGTTGTTAACGTTCATTCGGAAGAAGGAAGAACACGATGTTAACCAACCGTTCGTACCCATCGGTCATCCTCACGAATGGATCATGCAAAACACGTCATAACCGCGTTCCTCACATATCACAAGAGTCGGGACTTCTCTTAAAAGAACCAGAGAAAGAGAAACAGAGACACGCGTTCACCGTCTTCAACGGGACAAGAGCCGATCATCCATCTCTTCTCTTTCTCTACCTTACCATTCCCTTTCTCTTTCTACGAGCTCGTCAAAGGCTCGTCCTAAGGCCCAACCAACCGCTCGTATTCCATTCTACCTCGTGACAATATTAAATAAATAGCCGCACGCTTCGAGACACGGTAGTCTCTCTCTCTCTCTCTCCCCTTCGGCCTGTCTATAGAGTCGAGGTCACGAAGAGGACGAAGAAGAGAAGGGAAGTGAAGAGAATCGAAAGGAGAAGAGGGAGCCTTCATCCACGGAACGCGGCGGCACGACCAGTTGAGAAATGACAACACGATTGCCGACACTTCCCCTGCCCCACCTCATCGTCTACACTCTTCTTTCTCTCTCTCTCTCTCTCTCTCTTTCTCACTTCCCTTCAGTATCCTCCTATAACGCCAGCTTATGTGCACGAGCACCGTACGGCTTATTACGAGCCATAGGAAAGGTGTTCTCCAGAAGAGTCAACCCACTTACCAAGATTGTTTAGTAGAGTTTACGCGTCGATCGCTGACAGGAGGATCGTTCTCCATATTATACATTCGTATCTTCCCCTTCTTTACTCCCGTTTTTTATTACCTCTCACTATCTCTTATTAACCAAAATCAAAGCATCCCCTTAATCGATATATATATATATATATATGTGTGTGTATTGATATTTTCTTTGCTTAATTTTGGAAATATAATCTATAAGATAATGTGAGACGTCGTTGAAGGTAATCTATGAAAAGATTTACAAAGTCTCTGATTTTATAATTATTTTAATCGAGGATTCGTTTGAATCGATTAGCCTCGGACATAATTGTAAATGGATTACGAAAGATTTCGATGTACCACTCTTTAAATTTTTACGATACGTTGACAGAGAAAAGAGGATCGGATTAAGAGAGGACAACGTACTTGTGGACGCACCTCTCGTAAGAAAAGAAGAGATTGGATCGTCGCCCACGGCTTCTTCTCCTTTTTCCATAGCGAGAGATATCGATGATATCGATCGAATGCTTTTTATCTTTTGAACATCCCTTTTCTGATTGTGTAACATCGAGACGATCGAGATTCATTAATAAGACTAATTTTTATGATTTAATGAATTCTAATGTCTCGATATAGATTTTATTTATTCTATAAAAATCGATAAAGTGCGAAAAATCGGTTGAGAAACCCTGCCGCTTCGAGGAGGGTATTGGTACATTGAAAGAGAAAGAGAGACAGAGACAGACACAGAGAAAAAAGAGAGAGAGAGAGAGAGAGAGAGAGAGAGAGAGAGAAGCGGATGAGTACGAATACGAAAGAAAAAGGGAGAAAGAGAGACGTAGAAGAAGAGGTGGGCCTACGCAGCCTCCTGCGAAGTAATATGCTCTCGCCGTATGAGGTCTTCCAGCTCTCCTCCTTCCTCTCGCCCTTTCTCTCAATCCTCCAGGCCCTTGGAACCCTTTTCAAGCTCGATCGGGCACGTCCCTCCTCTTTGCCGTGGCTCCGTCCACAGTTGATCAATGTTTTAATTGTCGTTAATGATTCGAGGATACCTCTAACGTGAGACAGAGGAAGACAAAAAAAAAGGAAGAAGAAAAAAAAGAAAGAAAGAAAGAAAGAGAGAGAGAGAGAGAGAGATAAAGAAAGACGTTAAGAAAAAGAGTGGGAGAACGTTTGCTTAAGCGTCGAAAAATTACCGTAACGATTCTCTCCATTTTGGATCCTCGACTCATTCCTTATCCATGTTCCATTGTGACTCTTTGGACTTTTCTAAAAGCCAAGAAGAGCTCATTACGTATTCATTGCTCTACCAGAGTAGGTAGAGTATCTTCATCAGTTCGCTTTTGTGACATTCTCAGAAAGTCAATGACTTCGTTCAGACTCTTTTGCAAAGGAAATTCAAATAGGTAGATTCTTTAAGTCCAATTACGAGGCCGAACACCGTGATAACGAGATAATCAATATACAATAAGGAAGCTCGAACGATGAATGAAATTTCAAAGAATGATGATAATTTACAATGAAACCCAAGGAACACCTTTAAACCGGGAAAAGTTTGAAAGCTTGAGCGACGAGGACATTAGGAATACTTTGCGATTCCTTCGTTGGAACATTATAAAACGAAGAACGGTGGTGAGGGATGAGAAGAAAGAGAGAGAGAGAGAGAGAGAGAGAGGGAAAAAAAATATCTCACGAAATACGAGAGATAAGCTTCGAAGCGGGAGGCGGAGAGAGAAAAACCGCCCACGTGCCGCATATGCCACGTGTTTTATCGGGATGAAAGAAACGAGCCTTTACTCGCTTTATGCGCGTTAATTATCGTCGGCTGCTACGCTATAAACATTTGCAAACGATCTCTCTTGCTCTCTCTTCTTTCTCTCTCTCTCTCTCTCTCTCTCTTACTCTCTCTTTTACTCTCTCTCTCTCTCTCTCTCTCTCTCTCTCTCTCTCTCTCTCTCTCTCAGCTACATACCACGTGAAATTTACGTATGTATGTATGTAACGTAAGTGGCCTTACGACGAAGACCGATATCTATATACACATATATTAAGTTCGTCCACTCAACGTATACACGCAAAAATAATCCATGAATACAGATACAAGTGAAACTTATCGTAACCCATTCGTAAAACCTTTTCGAAGCTAGAGAAAGAAAAATAAATGATACGAAAAGTAAACTGGTGGTACCGAAAATACAACGGTTAGAGATTCGGTAAAAGAATGAGCTCCAGAAAAGGAAGTTGTATGAAATAGTAACTGTCAGCGTGTAGGCCAAAGTTGATGGCACATTGTCGTATTAAGCCGGGGGTAATTTGTCTGGTCTTCTTTCAACCACCCACATCCAACAACAACGACTCTGCTCGTTCGACGACCTCGCCTGGCCTTCGATTCGACAAAGTTCCTCCTTCTTCTCTTTCTCTTTCTCCTGTCTCGAAGAAGTGAAAGAAAAATGAGAGAGACAGAAGGAAAGAAAGAAAAAGAGAGAGAGAGAGAGAGAGAGAGAGAGAGAGAGAGAGAGGGAAAGAGAAAGAGAAGAGATTCCATATCCACGACGACATAGGTACATACATACATATCCAGAAGGGGTACCTGGCTGAGAAAAAGAGAGAAAAAGGACCGGCCCTATAATCGAGAGAGAGAGAGAGAGAGAAAGGGTGACGGAGAACCGATAAGGCCACGTATAAATTCCCCGAGAGAAGCGACCGCGAGCTCCTCCAACTTCCTATCTCCGTATCTTTCCGAAAGAGTATGGTAAGTGCGCGTCCGAAAAGAAAATGAGTTTACCTCGGTGCGAACTTCTTCTTCCGCCATCTACGACGACAAGAATTATCGAGTATGGCGTTCCAATCGCTTCGGACTACCATCGAGTTTATTGTCGAGTAAAATTAATGATCTTTTCTTTCCGATATGGAATGTCACTTCAAGAATAACATCGCAAATAAAAAAGAAAAAAAAAAGGCATACAATTCTGATGATAAATTTAAACGATAAGAAATTTGTAAAAAAAAAAAAAAAAAGAAAAGAAAAAGGAAAAGAAAATAAACAAATAAATAAAATAAAGAAAGAAGAAAACTAAAAGGTAAAAGAAAAAGAAAATCTTTTTCCCGCCAATCGGTCAATGTCCATTGGATCGATGTAATTTCCTTAGCGAATAAACTACAAAATTTATGTCGAATGAGAATAGCTTTATCTTCAACAAAGACTTAAATATTACTGGATACAGTAGATTTCTCCTACCGAAGGGAAGAGAAATAAAAAAGGAAAGAGGAGGGGAGCAGAAGAAGAAGAAAAAGAAGAAGAAGAAAAAGAAGAAGAAGAAGAAGAAGAAGAAGAAGAAGAAAGAGAGGCGCACGTCGGCACACGCGCGTGTATATGCAAACGCACCGCATGGGGCGACGAGACGGCCGACAGTGTACACGAAGAAGAAGAAGAAGAAGAAAGAAAGAAAGAAAGAAAGAAAGATAGAAAGAAAGAAGGAAGGAAGGAAAGAAAGAGACAGTCGAAGGGGAACGAAGAAGGAGAGAGACGAGATTTCTTTGTCTTTCTCTCTTGGACTTACGAAGAAAGACGAACCACAAGTAGAAGAAAAGAAAAAGAAAAGAAGAAGAAGGGGTGTAGGGACTTCTGATTCTAATTACCTCGAGTTACGAGCGGACAACCGGCTGATCCGCTGTGGTCCATGGAGGTTTTCTTGCGCGCACGCCGTAACTTTGCTCTCCATAGCGTATAGACCACGTACGGGCGTAATGGCTCTGGTCGACCAGCCGATACGGTACGGGATACGATACGAAGGTAAAGAGAGAAGGGAAAAAACGGGGTGAATAAGAGAGAAAAAAATAGAGAGAAAGAGAGAGAGAGAGGGAGAGAAGGACGACAATGATGATGATGATGATGATGATGATGATGATGATGATGATGATGATGATGATGATGATGATGATGATGATGATGATGCTGGTGTAAGAGCCAAGGAATTACCGAACGAACCAAGATTCGAGATGAAGGACCTCTCGATCCTACTCTAATCGCGATCGACGAATTACAATCTTGTTCGGCGAATAATAGATCCTCTTTTCCTCCCTCTTCTTCTTTTCTACCTTTCCTAAAGGATTTAAATATTATAACATTGGATAACTGTGATTATTAATACGAAGCGTGATACCTCGGAATTTTTGAAAAGGAAGAGAGAGAAAGAAAATAAAAAGAAAAGTAAATTATAACAATTAAAAGAAAGTTTAAAATATTATTTCAACGATCTTTATTAATCCATAAAAATCTTTATGTAATATACATATCTACATTGTATCTTGTCCTTTAAAAAAGATATTTAATGAAAATATTTAAATACGATGTCTCTTTTCCTATTTTTTTTTTTTTTTTTTTTTTTCTATATTAAAATATCTCTTTACATTCGTTCCACCCTTTTGACACCATCCGCGAAACGATTATCTCACTTTCTTTTTCCTTCTATCTTGAAAGTAAAACACAGAGTCGTTTCGCTTTAACGCCCAAGCATACCGACCCTCGAGTAATTGCCTCGTTTTCTATGGCCAAGAAGTTATTAAAAGGAAGGTCATGAGAGAGAAAGAAAAGAAGTGCGCTCGCATGGAAATCAATTTTCTTCGAGATGAACGAGATAAAATTCATGATTGTAGAATCGGCTGTGATTAAAGAGAGAAAGAGAGAGAGAGAGAGAGAGAGAGAGAGCGAGCGAGAGAGAGAGAATGACAAAGAAAAAAAACTTCAATGTTCTATCGTAAACACCTTTGGTGTCACTCTCAAGAAATGCATAGGTATATATATGCATATATATGTATATATATATATATATATATATATCGTTTGTCAATGTTCAAACTCTTAAAAACTCTTGAAAGAAACTTGCTCTGTACACTAACCGGTTTATCATAATTTAACGATACTCGTTATTAAATCAATACCTCGTTATAGAACACTCCGGGCCAAGGAAAAGAGTTGCGAAAATGAGTCTAGCTAGAGATAAGTAATTTTATTCTTTCTCTTTCTCTCTCTCTTTCTCTCTCTTTCCTTTTTTTTTTTGATTTGTTCCTTCGAGAAACACGCGATGATCCAACCTCAAGAATGGTAATTAATAACTTGATAACATTGATTAAGGAAGATAAAGAAAAAAAAGACAGAGAAAGAGAGTGTCTATGTGTTTGTGCGTGAGAAAGAGAGAAAGAAAGAGAGAGAGAGAGAGAAACGAGTTTCTAAATATAGATCAATTAAATTTTCTTCATTATTTTTTCTTTTTTATTTTATTTATTTATTTATTTTATTTTATTTTTTTTCTTTTTTTTTTTTTTTTTTCTTTTCTATACAACTTGGACTGGTAGAAAATCATAAATTAAATTATATTCAGTTGGAAAATTTTTAAATGAGAATATCGTGATGGGAACGTCTCGCTCGATTTCACATAATATATCTTTAAATCCGTACCATTCGCAAAAGTATATATCGAAGCACGCGTGGCAAATCGTTCGAGTCCTTACGATAAATCACCAAGGAATTCCGAAGGAAGCCCGATGCGAGGAGTAGATATATGTATATATGTCGTCGTCCTTCGCAACTATGCGAGGATTATCCGATATCACGATCGATAAAGTATCGATGACCCTTAACGTTTGCTTTCTTTCATTTTGAAAAATCATCGATCTTCCTTTCTTCTCGACAGGTGTTTACGATCTTCTCATTTCTTTTCTTTTTCTCTCTCTCTCTCTCTCTCTCTCTCTCTCTCTCTCACGCACATACACACACACACACACACATATACACATACAAATATTTCTATGTTAGAATACGATATCTCGAAAGGACCGATAGAAAGGAGACTGAGCACGAATCTATTATCGTACAAACGACTAACGAAGAAACGAAGAAAAGGAAAAGGACAACGGCGATGACGTTGCGATCTCGGAGACACGAGAGAGGCGTTTCGTTTTCTACGGGGGGTAGAACACGTTTCGTGAAGCATCTTCTTCGACCACGACCTCAAACCGTTATATGATAGAATGTATATACGAATGGTTTGTTTGGTTACATAACTCTTCCCTGTCTGCTGCCCCCCCCCTCCCTCCCTCTCTCGTGTCGCCGCCCCCACCCAACCCTACCTACCCGCTCCATCACTTTTCCCGTCAAAATACATTACCAATACGTTATAACGATTTACGAACGAATACGTACGATACGTACGATACTACTTCGTCGAATTGTTTCGTTCACGTCAAAATCGTTTTTTATTCTTGAGCGTAAAAAAAATGCGACAAAATATCCCGCCAAAAAGAAAAGAAATAAAAAAAGAAAATGGAAAAAAAGAAAAGAGAAGATCGATAATTCACTCGTGCAAAAAATTCAAATGCATTGATCCTTTATAATTATAAATACAAAACGAAACTTTGTCTTGTCGTTATACTATCTGTTTTATATATATATATATATTTATTTATTTCAATTTTGTCAACAACGGCTAACTTATCTTTCGTCCTTGATCTGCCACATTGTTAAGTTAATTCAAACGACGAAAGATAAAATCGCTATATTTTTGACATTAAACGAGGAGGAGTATTATTCTGCCTCCGCAAGGTGACAAGGGGCAAGAAGATAATGGACCATCGAATGGATCAAAAATCCTCTTTCAGATAGTAAAACTTCGTGGAAGGACTAAGGATCCTTTTTTACATAAGCAACGCCTTACGAAAGATTCTTAATTGTAGATAAATAACAAGAAACGCGTGCACGAGGACGTTGAATGATATTGTGAATGAAATTAAGCGACGAGTTGAAAGAGTAAGAGAGAGAGAGATAGAGTGAGAGAGAGAGAGAGAGAGAGAGAGAGAGAGAAAGTGTCGAGCAGATTCTTTTTCGTCGAGCGAGATAAGAGAATTTATCCTGACTGTCCATCCTACTTCGATGGCACCTTTGTATGCTACACCATGATAATTATGCAGATAAGAATATAAAATTTAACAATCAAGCTACCGGTCTTTTCACATCGCCTCTGACGTTCGCCTAAATTAAACTAATTCGATGACCATTGTATAAATTGTCTATCAATGCTAAAAAAGTATATTTATAGATCTGTGCTATTTTTCTGATCTAAAAAAAAAAAAGAAAAAGAAAGGAAGTAAAAAAAAGGCAATAAAAAGAGACAGAGAGAAAGAGAGAGAGAGAGAGAGAGAGAGAGAGAGAGAGAGAGAAATAAGAAGGAAAAAAGGAACGAGAAGATATCCCAATCTGAAATATATGTATAACGATGTAATTTTCATCCGAACGAGGGAACCTCTTTGCTATCTACGTCAAACCGTTTATCATATCGGAATAAAAGAATAATAAGAAGAAGAGTTCAACGTTGACGTCGTCCAAGGCGCGTAATACGAAAGAAAGAGTATGACGCGACGCATTCCAAGGCTCGGTAGTCGAAGCAGTTCTCTGGCTCTTCGCTATGTAAGAGTAAGAAAGAGAATAAGAAGAGATGAAGGAAGGATCCAGCATC
>NC_060965.1:4371900-4391900 GCF_910589235.1 Vespa crabro
CAGAAGAGGAGAACCTTCTCTTTCCTTTGTTATGCTTTAACAAAATTACCGGTTCCAGTCCATCAAAAGGAAAGAGAAACGTTGAATGGTTATGCAAAAGGAAGAAGAAGAAAAAGAAAACAAAAAGAAAGAAAGAGAAAAAGAGAGGGAGTGTGTGTGAGAGAGAGAGAGAGAAAGAGAGGGCAGAGGCGCCTAAGCGGATCCTTGAATTATTGCGTACCGACTTAGCTAGAATATCTCCTTCATCATCCCTTGTCGTATGGGGAGAGAACGTTAACCATAACGAAGTCTTAAGAATAAGAGAAAGAGAGAAAGAATCTCTTGGTGCTCTGACGGACGGACGCAGTTAATAATTCGTCCTGAGCTCTCGTGTAACTGCGAGTTGCTGCCGGTGGATGTTGCCTTCGTGCCCGGAAATTCAAGAGAAGCTTCGTGAAGATGGAAAAAAAAGGTAGAAGCCCCGATCGTATCTCTTGAAGAAACATTAACGGTATATACCCTATCTTACCCTCTTATTCTTTTCTTTCATAGTTAACAACGAACGTAGAAAGATACACATAGAATTTCAAATTTGACTATTTCCGCGTACCTGGGAGACTATTTTATCTTTTACGATTCTAAAAATTATTTTAAATAATTCCTTGGCATTATGTTGCCTTCATTCATATCGTAAATATGCCAATTTTCTTTGACAGAGATATATACACACACACACACACACACATATATATATATATATAAATTAGTAATAATAAAATATTTTTATAAATTATGTTCATTCGAATAATAAAATCTAAAGGACGATCTGTAATTATCGCCAGAAAAACAAACGAAAAATAAAAAAAAAAAGAAAAAGAAAAGAAAAAATGATCGTTCACGTTCAACATCGTTAAATCGTTCATCCATCCACATTAGAAAGGAAAAAGAAAAAAAGAAATTAAAAAAAAAAAAAAAAAAAAAAAGAAAAGAGAAGAAACGTTTCGGATCGAACGCAAACGCAAACGCAAACGCGTTTCTTCTTCCGTGGTGTATAACGTTACTCGAAGAGTTAATAAAGCTCGAGGTCGAGGCCTGGACCGTGGTTCTCCTCTTCATCTTCGTCTCCTACCTCATTTCCATGTATTCTCCACCCCTTCTTTCTTTCATCTACCAAGACCGACCACAATATTCGTCCTCCTCGCATCCCTTTCGTCCTTTCTCTCTCTCTCTCTCTCTCTCTTTTTCTCTCTATTTTCAAAGTTACTTCTTTCTCCCTTCCTCTTACGATTCTACGAAGAGAGACCGCAGACATCGCGGTCTGGACACCCGCAAATTATTTTCTCTCGAAACTCGTCCGTAGGTATCCAGTACCATCAACGTCCTTTCAAACCCTTCTTTCTCTTTCTCTCTCTCTCTCTCTCTCTCTCTCTCTCTCTCTCTCTCTCTTTCTCTTTCCTTCTCGCCCTCATCCATTCTTCTTCCTGATTTGACCCAGAGTGCTTGCTCGTCCTCCCTTAAAAACCTCTTCTCTCTTTTTCCTTCTACTAATGACTAATTTCTTTTCGTGCTACCACACACAAAGTATATTAGTGTTAAAAATAACTTAATACCGTCTTCCCCCCTCCCCAGTCACCCACCCCACCCATCCTGGATATTATTGAAATCAATTAGCCCGAGTATATTATTATAATCCAATGAAATATTTAAATTGTAAATTAATTGATTTCGTTAATTCAATCGCGATGAAATTAATTAAGCCAATTGAAAAAAGCTTTTCAGGTTTTTCGAGAGAATGTGAGAGCGAGGAACGAAAGAAAGAAAGAAAGAAAGAAAGAAAGAAAGAAAGAAAGAAAGAAAGGAAAGAAAAGAAAAGAAAGGAAAAGAGAAGAAAAAAGGGAAAAGAAAGAAAAAGAAGGAGGGGTGGTGGTGGTAGTAGGGAAAAAAGGAAAAAAGAAATAAAGAGTACGGTGGATCGTACGCTTGGCGCCAGAAAGCCGGCCATTCTCCGGAGAAACGGAAAACGATTTCGTGAAGCCTCTTTCGCTCAACATATTCGTCGATGCCCGAATACCGGTTATCGTCTTTTAAAGCCGAAGGATATACGTGCTCGCATTCCTCCTTCTTCTTCTTCTTTCTTTCGAACGCAACAAAGTTGCAAGGAGAAGAATTGTCGAGGAAGAACGAAGTAACACCCGAGGGCCTACTTTGAAAGTCTTTTGCACGTGAACGAGAAGAAACTCTATCCTTTCTCTTTCTCTCTCTCTCTCTCTCTCTCTCTCTCTTTTTGTTTCTTTCCTTTTCTTTCCTTTCCTTGCTTTTTGCTTTTCTTCATCCTTCTTTCTACCCTCCTTCCTGGTGGTATAATGACGAAAGTATACTATTATGAAGTATGATAGCGATGTCGTAATGACAAGCTCGTTCACCATCAACACGCCATATACATTGCTCATTTGCCATCTCAAGATGTTAAACTCATTACATAAAAATCAATAACTATTACATAGATATTTTTTTAATAAATGATAATACGTTCGTACAACAACTCTCGTATGGATTTGATCGATTTAAAAAAAAAAAAAATTAGAAAGGTGTAAAAAAAAAAAAAGAAAAAAAGGTACAATAATATCTATTCGTTAGACCAAAAAAAAAAAAAAGTCATTGATAATTTTCCAAAAATGGGAATGTTTCGATCGGTTATCGAAAATGTGTAAAACGACAGATGAATAGTCAAGCCGAGTTAACAGAATCTTCTTCTGATACTTTTGGACCTGCTTTCCCTCTCTCTCTCTCTCTCTTTCTCTCTCTCTCTCTCTCTCTCTCTTTCTTTCTCTCTCTCTCTCCCTATCTATCTTTACTCCTTCGAGTACGCGGACCTATATGGAGAAGAATTTTTTCTTTCTCTCTTACAAACGAGCTGACTCTACCTGAACGTAATGAAGAACGCGCTCTATCGTTTGAGGGACACCAACACGAGATACAGTGCGGCACCATTCCGATTAATTGCCCTGTCATTGTTTTATCTTTAACACCGTGTTCGGATAGGCATCTTAAATGGCACGCGATATATGTTGTATGGTACCTATACATACGCGTACTACGCACTAACACGCTTAATACCCATTACACGTTCAAACCATCCCCCTTACTTACTTCCATTTATCTTATTTCATTGATTAATCCTTTCATTCGAATCGTCGTTTCGTTCTTCTTAAATTCTTAAAAGAAAAATTAAACGAAAAATTCGTACTAAACATACACAATACATAATCATTGTTTATTTTCAACATTTAATAACCTTTTTTCTGAACGACTTAAATATATATCTTATTATCTTTCTTAATACAATCTTTCGTTGTCGAATTTGTCAACGATGGTAGAGAGGAAACATTGATCGATTAAATTGAATTGATTAAAAAAAAAAAAAAAAAAAAAAAATGAAAAAAAGGAGAAAAAAAAAGAAAAGAGAAATAAAATATAAAAATGGAAACAATAAATCTTCATCGTCGGGAGTCAATGGACTCATAAAATAAGACTTTAAAGATTGCCTGATATATCGGTTAAGAACGTAAAGAGATTATTAATAACTTGATCATCGATCAAAAGGCCGGCGTGCGCGAGTGCGCGCGCAATAAAACGTCGATATATTTCATAAGTTTTTATCGGCGCCTCTCATCTGCCTCGGTAAAAGAAAGTTGCATGAGAGATAAGTGGTGTCGAGAATCTGGAATCCCCGAATGCCTCGAGGTTACGAAACACTTTGCACGCGTACGGTGAGCGCTTTTTGTCGAACGCCCGGCATGCGTGCTCGCGCGCCGAATAACTATCCGTGAGGGTAAGTACACGTGAATGTGTGTGCGCACGCGCGTTCAGGACCGAGATCGTATAGTCTACCAACGGTAGCGACTAATGAAGGAACCGACTTCCATCACGAAGATCATTATCGTGTATACCTATGTATGTATATTTTAAACTCAAATATTTTCTGTTTTAATAGAAGAAGAAGAAGAAGAAGAAGAATGAAAAGAAAAGAAAAGGAAAAAAGAAGAGGAGGAAAATTTTCTTCTAAAGTGCAATTACTAAATTACCGTCGGTAAACAATTTCTTCGTTCGAATTGTTAATTTTCGAAAAATCGAATTACCTTTATGAAGAATCATAAATATAACTTTATGAGTCTTATGATTAGTTTTTGTTCGTTCGAATGTACTTTCAAATATTTTCAAAAACCTCGATCGCTTCTTCCTAAGAACGGATTTGCTTTCGTTCGTTTGCATGTTTTAACGGTACCTCGGCAATTTCTTTTTTTCTTTTTCTTTTTCTTCTTCTTCTTCTTCTTCTTTTCTCTTTCCTGTTTTTTTTTTCTTTTTTTTCTTTTTTCCCCTCGACAAATACAACCGACCAAAAGAGAGATCATTAAAATTTCCAAGAACATGTTCGAATAGTAGGGAACTTGTTAAAGCTGTTTCATTAACGATCGAATTACTCGCATTTAGAGTTAAGCGAACAGATATATCGATGGGGGCCAAGTATTTCCGATTTTCACACCTGATTCCATAAAAGGAACGTTTCGATTATATGAGGTCGATTGATTTCTCAGCTAGCGAGTCGTGGTACGTAAAATCGAAAGACGCGAAACGATAGATCGTTTTCTTTACCATGACGTAAGAAGTAAAGAAAGGCAATCGTTATCGAAACGATCGAAGAATCGAATTGCACTTTGATATTAACAACTTGAAAGAGAGCTTAAGCGCGACGGCTTAAGCGCTCTTTATTTTTATTTTCCTTTATCCAACGCCATCGGTCTTTGAAATCGCGCGCCCTCGCTATATACATATATATATATATATATACATATATATAATATATATGTGTGTGTATATGTGTGTCTGTGTGTGTGTGTGTGTGTGTATAAGTTAAACGCATTAAGAAAAGAGAATTAGATAGCCACATTTAGTTTACAAACCGACAGGAACGACTTTGCGGAGTAACGGGGCGAAACAAACGGCACCTTTTGCGCAAGATTTTTCCTTCGATCGAGTAGAATCGGATCGACTAACAGTTGTAAGCAACGGCTAAAGAGACGTGTCTGCTTGAAGGCGGTTCTCTTACGCAGCAAAACTCGCACTCACAGCTTTAGAAGCCCGGACTCGCTTTCGCCTCTCTTCGAGATCTAGAGATGGATAAATTTATCGTCTAACGACCTCCGGGTTGCACCGATCGTTTTCTACGCCAGGTTCAACTTAACTTCAACAAAGTGCGAACGATCGATAATGATTGATTAATCGGAGAAAACGCGAAATCGTTTATTATTATTATTATTATTATTATTATTATTATTATTATTATTAATATTATTGGTAATATAAAAGCCTTAATTGGTGTATTTGTAATTTCAAAAAAAAAAAAAAAAACTCTTATTATTTTTATTCGATGCAAACGTAATATTATAAATATAATTACTCTTTACGATCGGACAGAAAGTTTCAACTATTTAACTTGTGGAAATATTACCTATAAAGCACGACTGTAAAGTTTCAAAGGAATGAAAGAGAAAAAGAAGAAATAACGAGGGGGAGAGGGAGGGAAAAATGGAAAGGTCGATGTATAATCACAATGTAAAATATTAAACGAGAGAGAGGAGAAAATTGTAAAATTGGTTCCACTAGAAATACATTAATTGAGTGATTTGTAATTGTGATTTGTGATCTGTGTTCTACGTTCTGCATTCCCTGTTCTGTGTGTAACGTGTTGATTTTTTTAATGTAGATAATAATCCGTCGATTAAACGGTTATCATTTTAATGATCGATCTTATCATCGGCTCTTTCATATATATATATATACATACATACATATATATACATATATATATACATATATATATATATATATATATATATATATATATATCCAATACTATGCAATTGAATATAAATTTCTATCCGATTGCGTCTACAATATGAAATAATTAAAATTTTCGATTCGAAAAGGCAATAGAACATAAGGAATGATGCATCTATCGTTTTCATTGGTGCTGCCGCGTTGCGACCGGGAGCACTCGACGGCGTTAATGGCCGATCGTGAGCACCGATAATAACAATAGCCGTGAGTTACAATATAGGCGCAGCCGCATACGTAATGCGCCCGCTCTTTACGGATCTTCGCTCGATACGCGCGAAATTTACGATCGCCTTTACGATGTGTCTTTTGTAAAATTTATAAACGATGTTTCTCGATAGCTTACCATCCAATATATATTACATTGGAATATATATATATATATATATATATATATATATATATATATATATATAAGAATATAGTAATATACGTTTTATACGAATCGACATAGACATAGTTAAATACAATATACTTTTATAACAAACGATATCATTTGAGAAAGAAACAAGAGGCGTAACACGGAACCGATCTTATTAACGAGATTAATGAAAATAATTTAGAAGAGCCTTCCTGATTAGTATCACTTCGTCGTTCCTTAACCCCGAATGATTAATATCGTAATAACGATAATCTTAATTAATAATTCCTAATCGATTACAAAAGAAACCTCTTCCACTTTATCGTGGCTCCTTGGTAATTAAGTTAAGGCAATAAGACCCACCGTTCGTCTTTCTAGCAGAAGCTAAGAAGAAGAGAAATACCAATGAAGGAGTAAGAGAGAACTCTACCCGTTGCAAGAACTCTAGGAAGTCGAGGGTGAAGGAGTGCGGAATGGTAAAAGAGGTAAAAGGGAGAGGGAAGAGGAGATAGATGATGATGGCCGATGGCGAAAGGAAAGGTGAAAGAGGAGGATTGGGAGAAGGAGAAGAAGTACGCTGGGGGTCCGGACCCTCCCGCGGCGAGAAGCTATCGAAGGTACAAGCATTTTTCACGTAATAACCCATAACGCCTAGAGAAACGATTGATCGATTGCCCGACTCACGATTTTGCCTCTAAAGAGATTCCACGTGTAGCTTTTCTACGTCATCGAGACGTCGAAAGGATTCTATACTCGAGGACGCCAATATCGATTCGAAGCTGGTTCCCAGCATGAAAATCATCTCGTTCGACGAATGATCCCTCGTTGAAATCTTCATGAACGATAAAAAATTATTATACTAATTGATCTACTATATTTTCATTTCTTTTTATCCTTTTCTTTTTTTTAATCGATTTTAAAATCATTGCTTCGCATCATCATCGATTCCAATTATGTCTCAGAGTTTCGATCGTACGATGTCACGATGATTTTTAAACATACATTGTTCTATGTAATTTAAATCTATACATTCACGAATGTCCGTTCGATCACGAATTCGATCAGATAATGTAAATCATGGAGACCAAATCATTTGACCTAACTAACGTCAAATTGTAAATCTACGAATCTGATCTTTGTGCGTACGTTCGAACGTTCAAATTGGGAAAAATTATAAAAGAAAAAAAAGAAAAAGAAAAGGACAAAGAGAGCAAAAAAACAAAAAAAAAAAAAAAAAGAAAAGAACATCCACGGGTACCTTCCAATTTCCTTCTTTTTCTTTTCTATTTCAAATCTAGAATCTAGAGAAAGTGAAAGAGAGGGAGAACACGTAATATCTAGTGTCTTTATGGGGAGATAAGTGGTCGGAGCGCTAATGTTCACTGACCATTAAAGAGCCGTACTATAATCTAGCTATGTTTAGAGTCGAGCGGAAAGTAGCCGAGACGAGGATTTTCCAAGCGTAATTGTTATCTTCTCGGAAAGGTTTCAGTACCGATAATTATTCTATCGCTGCTTTTACGACTTTACACGCGTGCAACCGTCTATCCATACAGATATATATGTATACACGCACGCACGCACACGCACACGTACACATACACGTATGTATGTACACACCTGTGTACTCGAATGAAAGGCGATTGGTGTCAGACATTTACCAGTGTATCGTGTCTACTGAAAAATGGAAACGATATCGCGATGTTGAGATTAATTCGAAATATATATATATATATATATATATATTTTCTCTCTCTCTTTCTCTCTCTCTCTTTTTCTCTCTCTTTCTCTTTCTTTCTCTCTCTCTCTCTCTCTCTCTAATTTGTTCCTCGCTGTCGGCAATTATAATGAGCATGACTGGTCGTAGTACGCAAAAAGTACAGATCAATGTAATGTGTAAAACGCGTGCACATAAATCTTTACGTACGGTAAAAAAAAAAAAAGAAAAAAGGGAAGAAAAAAGAAAAAAGAAGAAAAAAAACTAAGAAAACACCAACAATTAGGGGATAATCGTTCTGTAAAAAAAAAAAAAAAAAAAAAAGGAAAAAAAAGAGAAAAAAAACGATAGGAAAAGAAAAGAAACAAAAAGGAACAAAAGAACAAGAAATGCATTCTATCTAGTAGTACAAATGTTTTTAACGCATTAATTTTAATAATTAAACGTACTTGCCTCTTGAGTATTGTTATTTCGCGATAATCGTCGAAATATTTCATCTTACATCACTGTTATAGATCTAAACGATTGTCAACGATTTATAATGTTATCATTGTTTTATATTCAATGACAAATTTTTCTCTATTATTTATTAAAAATAAATGTTATCTTTCGAATTCGACGTTTTAAAAGAACGTAACACGGTATCGTCGTAGGAATCGACGTAGAAACTGTGCTTGAGTTCGAACTCGAGAGATAAAGAGGATTTTACTGCGCATACGCGAAAGAAGAAAGAGAACGAGAGAGAGAGACAGAGAGAGAGAGAGAGAGAGAGAGAGAGAGAGAGAGAGAGAATTCAGCCGACTGAATTGAAAGAGGGATGGAGAAGTAGAGAAAGAGCGATGCATCGATAAAGTCGAGAAAAAGAAAAAAAGAAAAAAGAGAAAATAAAAAATAAAATAGAAAATGATTTCGCGAGATCATTACAATTTTTTAATTCGCACGATAGCAATATATGTAAGTACTGATTTTCATTCGGTACATCCGTTCGAACGATAAAGCGAAACAAATCGAAATTCACCAGTCACTCGTCGACCTTGTTAAAGAATCGTTCCTGTTGTTGTTGCTGGTGCACCGTTAACCGATCGTTCCTTTATTGTACCTCGGTAGAATCGCGTGGGCGAACTTAATCCGCGGAACCGAACGCAGCATGATCGCGAATCGGCCAATTAGTCATCGATCCTGTCGTAGCTCGATCGAGATTCCAATACTTTGCCCTTTCACCTTTACCTTAACGATCATATTAACCTCCTTTCGGCCGTTGCATTAAACCTCTCACTCGCGAATAAGAATATCGATTTTAAACACTAACACGAATAAAAATTGTTTTTGAAACAAATAAATAAATAAATGAATGAATGAATGAATAAATAAATTATTGAAGTCGTATACATAAATCCGCATAAATCATTGAAAATTATTAGAAAGTCATAATAAAAGGTGCGAATGATGTTTCGTGAAAAAAAAAAAAAAAAAAAAAGGGAAAAAGGAAAAAATTTCAATTCGAACTCTGAAAACATCGTAAATTTTCTTTTACAAAATATTCTATGAATAAATATATCCTTAAGATTTATATTTTACGATTGAGATTGGCCTGACATTAACTCTTCGTAAGCTTAAACGTAAACTCTAAGTATGATCTAGACGATGAGTAAAATAATTGAATCTAGAAAAATATATATTATTGCTTTTACTATTTTGCCATGATATAAATCATTATGGTACATTGAACGATTTGATATTTATTAAAAATTCAACCTTACTTCTTAAGGATCCCGTTATAAATATGTATTTATATGTAATACGACGTATCAAGGAGAAAAGGACTTCTTAAAAATTTTTATCTTTCCATGTAGGCGAACTTGCTCTAATTAAAGCAAATCGGTGGTTGTTGTTGCATTCGGATTCACAAATATATTATGTATGTAGTACTTACATATACAAATAAGAGAAAAGTACTCACGTGGCTTCGATCAGCTTCGTTGCTCTCACCTACCTACTGGCTTACATGACAGACACGCTCCGTTGGCACACATTAATATACGACATACCTTTTACTTCTCTCTCTCTCTCTCTCTCTCTCTCTCTCTCTCTCTTTCTTCATCAATCTGTATATGTATATCTACTAGTTACCAATCTATTCATCTATCTATCTCTACGGAAACTCTCTGATCGCTCGAGTATAAGAGTAGAAACAGGACAGACAGAGAGCTTTACTAATTGCATCAACATACCGATTCGCTATGTCGAACTGCACCTGCGACTATTGCATTCGTATTATTACTACTGGATGCCCTTCTTTTTCTCCCTCTCTTTTAGAATCTTATCTTTTTCTATTTCATTTCTTTTCTTTTCTTTTCTTTTCATTTCTTTTATTCTCAACAATCTCCGATATATCCCTTAACGAATACATTATTAAGTTATATAATAATTCAATTTTGTGTCGTATTTAATAAGAAAATTATTAAATTTATCCGAAAGATAGCTCAGCGAACAAATTAACTTTCAAGTAAGTACGAGTAATCAATTTTCTTGCGACAAAATGTATGGTTTTATAAATGGTCAAAGTTGAACATGTCTGTGTTCCTGTAAGAGATATATATATGATTTCATATTGAATATTGTCGTTTTTGTCTTTTTCTTCCTTTTGTGTTTTTTTTTTTGTTTTTTCTTTTTCCTTTTTTCTTTCGTCATCGTTCGGTAGCTCAAACGAGTTGTATTCTTTTCGATCAACGCCGATCGTAATAATCATCGAACTTTCTTATTTTTCCTCTTTCTTTCTTTCTTTCTTTCTTTCCATCGAGCACACTCAACCATGTCCCTCTCTTGTCCTCCTTACCCTGCCATGCTTGGTTGCAATTACCGATAGGATCGCGTCGCGCTGTGCGGTGCACGTTCGTCCGTCCACGACGACAAGCGCTCGGCTGTATCGTCCCAGAAATCACGATGAGAAAGAAGAAAGAAAGAAAGAGAGAGAGAGAGAGAGAGAGAGAGAGAGAGAAAGAGAAAGAAAGGAACCTCCCTTTTACCGGAGTACGCAGATTCTATAGGTACATACAACTCCGCTCTGTTTGGAAACAAAAACCAAAAAGAACTTTATTCCTGATTACGGTTCAGTCTAACGGTCGATTTACCTTTACATTTTGTCCTTTCTAATTGCTCTAGAAATTAGAAATAACAACTAATGATAAGAATTTTACGTATACGTACGTTCCAATCGGCTTTTGCTGTACGATACTTCGATTGAAAGGAAAAAAAGTACGACATATGAACATGTCATGTAGAAAAAAAAAAAAAAAGAAAGAGAAAAGAAAAAATAAAAGAAACACACGAAAAGGAATTTGAAAAAAAAAAAAAAATTGTAAATCGTCTATCAAAAAAATTGAGGAGCATTGAACGTCTTGATTCCATTAAAAATATTTTCAATGTATCCACACATATATATATATATATATATATATATATATATATATATATACTTAACGGTGTTCATAAAACATTATGACAGTATCAATTTTGTTATTTATTGTAAAATAAAAAAAAAAAAAAGAATTGATATACGTATACATATTTATATCTATTCAAGATCAAAGTTAGAAAATTTCAGTTAGATATAACGTCTACTCCTATCACCTTTTCATTCTCGAGGAAGATAAAGAAAGAAAGAAAGATGGTCCAACTGCAATTACCGATAGGATCGGCATCGTACTGTGCGATGCACGTTCCGTCCGTCCGCGCAACGATGCTCGCTATATCGGTCGAGGAATCACGACGAAGGCAGAGGCATATATAAAACCTTCCCCGTTTCTGGAGGAAAAGGCTCGTATGGCCGGTTTACCAACGTGAAAAAAGAAACAGTATCCTTCGCCTCGTTTGGACCAGATTAGAAACGAGAGACTTGAAGAGAGAAAGAGAAAGAGGAAGAAAGAGAGAGAGAGAGAGGGAGAGAGAGAAAGACGGGATCCAACTACTCTCGCAGTAAATTGAATTAATCAAGCTTTTCATTGGAATTGCACTGTAAAAAAAAAAAACGTCCAACCATTTTCTTCATCTTGTCGAGTCTAAGACCAAGACACAGAACGGCACGGCACGGCACCGCACAGCATGGCAGGGCACGTCATAGTAAAGCCATTATATACATACATACGAACACATACTATTCGAAATTACTTACTTACGAACGTGTGAAAATGATGAATATTTTATTTTCGAATATAAATGATCGGTGCATTAATTTGACGTAAAAATACAGATATTAAGATACTCATTAATTTCACCGACTAATAGTAAGTTAATGTAAAAACAAATTTCAAATTCGAGAAATTGATTTACCGTTCCCATTGCGTTACATTTTACATTCATAAATGAAAGTTATTAGTATAGAGAAAAGAAAGATTTTAAAATAATAAAATGGGGAGGGGTAGGGGAGAAAAAAGATATGATAAAATAGTCCTAGGGGAAAATTGAAAGGTGCGAATTTCCTCTTAGCGTTTAAAATTCCTCTTTCGCAAGATGGTAAATGCTGCCGACGTCTCTCTCTCTCTCTCTCTTTCTTTCTCTCTTTCTCTATCTCTCTTTCTCTCTCTCTCTCTCTCTTTCTTTCTCGCTAGGTCCTTTCCTGACTGGTACATCGAGTCCCTCCTTCTCCTCTTTCCTCGCGTGGCACACACATCAGAGAATTATGCATCTCAGGTGCATAGGTTCTCGGTAAACCGGAATGCAGATAACTACGGATCCCGTCTCTCCCTCCCTCTCTCTCTCTCTCTCTCTCTTACACTTTCATACGTATCCAGTATTTTTTGTTTGCCATCCACGAGCTCTAACGATAAAAAAATTTCTATCTACGGCAAAGTCGACTCACTCGCTTTCTAAGATTTCGAATTTACGAGAGATACTTGAATAAAGATATCTATGAAGATGAAATAGCTCAAAATGACTGTGATCACTGTCGATCGTGAAAAAGGAAGAGGACAAGAAGGAGGACGAAGCAGGAAAAGGAGGAGAAATGGAAAAGGAATATCGAGTCTTCCCTCCGGTTTTAACGGTTCCTCAAATTTTTTTTTCCTTTCTTTTTTCTTTTCTCTCCTCCTCCTCCTTCTTCTTCTTCTGTTTCTTTTTCTTTTTTTTTCTTTTTTCTTTTTTCTTTTTTTTTTTTTTTTTTCATTCATTCCCACTCAAAGTTCGATGAACTTCGAAAGCGTGAAAAATGGACGCTGCGGATTGGAAAGAGATCTGATCCGTTCGAGAGAATCGTGAGACGTGAAAAGGTTTGATTAGTTCTCGTATTTTTTCAATACTTTTCCTGACCTTTCGAAAGATCGTATTATACTTTTGACACGAGTTCGACGAGTCTCAAAAGTAAATAAAACAAAAGGAAACGAAATAATAAAAAAGAGAGAATAGAAAAAAAAAAGAAAGAATAAAAAGAAAAGAAATAAGTTGCACCAAATAGCTGTTAAAATAGGCGCGAATAATTGCAAATAAAAAATAGTCTGATGAGAGAGAGGAAAAAAAAAAAGAAAATTATACAACGAATTTCGTCGTATTTTCTAAAGGAAAATCGTAATGTTCAATACATATACATATATATATATATATATATATATATATATATATATATATATATATAAGGTCTTATTCGTTGTAGAATTGTAAGATTATGCGGACAGGTGCTCGATCGACGAGAAATTCATTCTGACTTATAACTTCTCGAGAAGATACGTACGGAAAGGAGGAGAATAAGGCGAATGAGGATGAGGATGAGAAGAAGAAGAAGAAGAAGAAGAAGAAGAAGAAGAAGAAGAAGAAGAAGAAGAAGAAAAAGGAGGAGAAGGAGGAGAAGGAGGAGGAGGAGGAGGAGGAGGAGGAAGAAGTTAAGGCGATAGATAACTGCCTACATGGATCATACATCACTCGATCGCGCAATGAACGCTGCTTTCGACGGCCGATACGCATGAACCTAAGCTTTTTCTACCTTCTCTTTTCATATTTCCTTTTAACCATGCGTCGTGGAAACGTCCCAGTGACGTTCCCTACGCAGTTAATCGATTCGTCCACTCGACACGACCAACACCGGCAAAATCCATCCTTGATTGCAATTATCGAATGATCTCGGCACTCTCAACACTTTGCACGTTACGTTCAAGTTGCACGCCTGAGGAACGAGCACCGTGCATGCTCGGCTGCATAGAACATGGTTGCAAAGAAGTATCCTTACGACGTGAACCTATTATCTTCGTTTATCTTTTACAATAATTTTCAACGAATCATTATCATCGGCTTTTTAATAATCTATTCTATGAAATACGAATTATTACATATCACCGGGGCAAATAAATTTTAATCAAGGAATCAAACGAATGATCAAAGAAATATGTCAAATTTAAGACGTAGAAAAAATATAAATACATCTAACACTTTATATATGATTTATATATCAAAGTATAAAAACAGAATGAGATGAGATTTAATTTGGAATCGAAAGGAAATAATCGAACGAATGTCGTCATTGAATTCTCGCGTGCGCCTGCGACCGATGTGCTGCCGTATGTATGATGCTGACACAACTGCTATAACGTACCATGATTTATATTCGCGCCTTATTTCGCTCTGTGAGGGCCACATACGTTTGGATACGTCACTGGTATATACAGACGAGAGGAAAAAAGAAGAGAGAAAGAGAGAGAGAGAGATTAAAAGAAGACTTGGGAAGGTATAGCAAGATGAACACCATCTCTTTCTCTCTTTCTTCTCTCTTCTGATGCTCTGCAAGCTGGTCTTATCGGCACTTCCGTCATCCCCGCGCCTCCACGCGGTCCCAATTAGACGGCTCTAATTGGACGGCGAACGAGCGCACCGTAATAAGGCACCCTTCTCTCTCTTTCTCTCTCTATCTCTCTCTCACACACACATACACACACACACATACTCTTTTTCTCTTTTTTTCTCTTTCTCTTACTCTACAACGTTTGTTCCTTCCCTTTTCGTATGTACATATCTCAAGATTTCTTAAAAAAGAAAGCAAAAAAAAAAACAGAAAAAAAAAGAACAAGAAAAAAGGAAAAAGTTCGTTATGTGTCGCGTGACACCTTTCCTTGAAAATTCTGTTTTGGAATCAGTTGATTCGTGCACACCACTTTAGCATCCCTTTTCCCTTTTTAACATCCTCCAGAAAAGGCGAAGACGTCTTTCGAAACGAAACCAACACGAAAGATTCTCATAGATGGATTTCAACCCCTTCCATCAACCATCCTTCCCTCTTTCCGTTTCCGTTTACGCATCTCTCTCTCTCTCTCTCTCTCTCTCTCTCTCTCTCTCTCTCTCTCTCGTTCTCTCTGCTTATCGTCGTCGTTGAAAGAAAGATGGCGATCTCATTTCGAACGATCTTTTTGGAACTCCATGCACGAACGAAAGGCGACAACGACGACACGAAGAGACGAGAAGACGGTTCGGAGAGATCCAACGCTTCGCGTGTCACGATTCGATCGAGCTCTTCTACTTTTTCTTCTTCTTTTTCTTTTTCTTCTTCTTCTTCTTCTTCTTCTTCTTCTCTTTCTCCTTCAACTTCTCCTTCTTCGGTCTTTCGGTTTGTATTCGTGTCGATCCTATCGCAAGGGAAATCTTGTTCTTTTCGTCGAGAGATAAGTGTGGGAGAAAGGCGACACTGCTAAACGAAAAGATCTTTCGGACGGTACACTTGATGGATTTTTATAAATAAGATCCCAATCAAAATGAGAAATCAGATCTTTGGCGATCTTGAAAAGAAAGAAAGAAAACGAAAGAGAGAGAGAGAGAGAGAGAGAGAGAGAAGAAACGGGAGAGGGGAAAGAGAGAGAGTGAGAGAGAGAGAGAGACGAAAACGAAAAAAAGCAAGGACAAAAAACAAAAAAAAAGAAAAAGAAAAAGGAAAACAAAAAAAGTATTTCAAAGAAAGTATCTTACTCGGGGGAGGAGGAGGAGGGGGGGGGGGATTTACGTCTTCCTGTTTCGCGGTACATTTCATTTTGACACAGAATTGACAACTTCCTTGGCGAAAGTTCTCTTAGCGTAAGGACGGAACCCGTTGAAAATCGTTTTTCGTCACGGCGAGAACACCGCCTCTCGCCGATCTCCACGTTGACAAGCGTTTTTTCGGCACTTCAGATAGAAAGAGAAAGAAAGAGAGAGAGAGAGAGAGAGAGAGAGAGAGAGAGAGAGAGAAAGAAAGAGAATGAAAGGAGAAGGAGACAAAGAGAGGGATAGATAGAGAGAGAGAGAGAGAATGTTGGCCTTAATGGACCAATCGTTGAAGCAACAGAGAATAAGAGAGAGAGAGAGAGAGAGAGAGAGAGAGAGAGAGAGAGAGAGAGAGAGAAAGAGTAAAAGAAGAAAGAGAACGAGGAGGGCCTTTAATATCCAACCGTTCGTTCGTTGGTCAAAATTCTTCTTCTTTCCCTTCGACCTTCGACGTTACACAAAGAGCCATTTTATAACGGAGTTGGGCAATCCTAATAGTACGTGCGTCACGATTTCGAACCGATCTAACGCACGTGGATACATTTGGGCGGAGTTAGAGATAGTCCTTACGTAAAAATGTCTTCGCTTTGTGAGTTTGTACCACGCCTTCTCGAAAATGGTTAAAAATGGTGTCAATGAATGTCGTGTTCGATTACTTTTTGACTATAAATGATTATTCACGTTATCGATCCTCGGAAGATCATAAAATTTCTTTAAATTTTAACACTGCCAATCGATACATAAGATAAATATTATTTCAAAATAAAAAGATTTACTTCGTCGTACCTAACTCCTTCTTTTGGTTTTTTTTTTTCTTTCTTTGTTTTTTCTTTTTTTTTTTTTTTTCTTCTTTTTAATTATTTCTTTTACCAATTCTTCTATTGGATTTTTATCCAATTAATATCGATTACATCGAGTCAGATTTTAATCTAAATCGAATAGATATAACGAGACGTTACTTAAAATAATCATAAAGTTAAAAAAGAAATAAAATGAAATCTTAAAATTATGTATGGATATTAACTATATTATGATTTGATTATGACTGACGTACTAAATAACAATAATCGTATCGAAGTATGAATAAATGGAAAATTATGAATCGTCGCGGTTAAGCTGTTAAGCGGCAAATGAAATGAAATTTCATATTTGAAATATAAATAGCCTCAATCAAGTGATCAATCAAAAAAAAAACGTGCGTTTCACAATAGATAGACAAAACACGAAAAAAGAAAAAAAAAAAAAATAAAGGAAAAAAAGCGAAGCGAGAAATTCTTTCAAACGGAATCGCGAAGGACGTAGAAAGAAACAAGGCGAATCTTCTTTGTCTCTGAGAACGAAGGAATCCCTATCCCTTTTTAACCCTCAGACGGTATAATTTAACTTGGCTCCGTGTCATTTCGAAAATCTCCGAAGAACGAACGATTTCACCTTTCTTAAGATACACCTTCTTCAACAGGAATCCATTTCTATTCCTTCTTCCTATTCATTATTATGTACGAGCGCAACTATCATCCATGCGTGCGTGATCCTTTGTCCTAGTAGTAAGGTGGAATGAAACGATCATTAACAAAATATTCGGATCATTGCAAATGATCGTAGCTCGAGGGTTTCGAGTTATGGTACTACCACCAAATTTTCGATCTCTTCGTGATCACGAGACGGCATAAAGATAAACAGAGAGTCAGAAAGTAGTAAAATTTGAAAGGTGAGTGTAGCGATCAACCATCAAAAGTGGGTGGTTGATAGCGACACGCGCTCCAACTCGCGCGCATGCGCAACTTAGGTATGTAGGCGTCTCGTATCCGTTGCCACCACCACCATCCAGTAATTGCGTACGACTCGCTAAACATGCAACGCCGTTCTCGAGCACGCGATCGAGCCTTAAGAGGGAGAGAGAGAGAGAGAGAGAGAGAGAGAGAGAGAGAGAGAGAGTGCTCCTTTACCTTCCTCCTCTTTTCTCGATCCTCCCGTCTTCGAAAGCTTCTTCTTCTTTTTCTTCTTCTTCTTCTTCTTCTTCTTCTTCTTCTTCTTCTTCGAAGAAAGAAGAAAAAGAAGAAAAAGAGAGACAGAGATGCTCCATAAAAAGAAAAGAAGAAAAAAAAAAAGTAGAAGAAAAAACTCACACGCAGAAAGACGTAAACGGTTGGTGCGACGTCGATCGACGTTAGGCCGCGTGGCCTAAGAAAATGATGGCAGCTGCTGAAACGATGCTGTTTATTGTTTTTGAGATCGTAATAAAGACGTTCACCTTACATTACCGTCATCCTTTGCAAACAGAATAAAACGAATGACAACAACTTGTCGATTTAATACATTGTTTCTCTAACTAACAGACCTTTTTTTTTTAAGTTAACAATTAATTAATAAAGTTTATCAATATAATTATAATTGATGATTAATAATTTAGGTATTTATATAGATATGTACGAGCTAAATCAAATGAAGAATTAAAACGTTCATACGCCATTTGCTTTTTCGGGTGTTGCTTGAAGATTCGAGGAAACCATGAAAACTTTGAAGATCGAAATATTCATCCCCGCGGTAGAAAAGGTTGCTGTACGCAATTACGGATACCGCTCTTACCAGTGGCCCATGCAGTAGTCTCTTCTCTCTTTTTCTCTCTTTCTTTCTTTCTCTCTTTCTCTTTCCATCTTTCGATCTCTCTTCGTCTGCCTTCCCTCATCGACCGCGATATGTCCTCCTTACCCCTCGCACCCTTCTTACGAGATATCCATCCTCTTTCGAACTTCTCTCTCCGTCCATATTTCCTTCCTCCTCTTTCACTTCCATCTGCGGGCAATTCGGAGCGCCGGAACCCCCGACGAATCGCGAGAGTAAAAGAGTAAGAGAGAGAAAACACAGCATACCGCTCCTACGGTGCCCAGTCATTTTGAAAAATACCCCGGCAAAATGATTTGCCCGCTATTACGGCGACCCGTTCTCTTTCTCTCTCTCTCTCTCTCTCTCTCTTTTTCTCTCTCTTTCTTCCTCTCATCGTATGATTCGTATTTTGCCGTCTTTCTCTATCTCCTTCAGGAGCTTGTCGCTCGCTCTCTCTCTCTCTCTCTCTCTCTCTCTCTCTTTCTTTCTTTCTCTCTCTCTCTCTCTCTCTCTCTCTCTCTTTCTGTCTACCTCTCTGTCTTTTTCTTTGGACTCGCACCGTTCTTCGCGGCCACTCGTGCTATTTTCTTCTCTTTTTCATTCCTCTTTCGCATCTCGAAACGCGATGTGCCGCGTTATGCGCGAGACCGGATCGATTCGAACCAAAGAAGCAAGCGGGCTTTTCAATAATGTTCGAGATCGACGAAATTCGTACTTACCTGCATCCTTATGCCTCGCGTTTACTTGTCGGTCGGGAAGTAAATGAACGAGAAGGTTTGAGGTAAATGGTATGAGAGAAAGATTACAGAGTTTATTCGAATCTCAAATTTTATCGTTTAATATAAAAAGTCGTAGAGTTACGATCATTACGCAAAAGTCGTTAAGTAACGATGTTACGTGCGAACTTGTATGTCAGGCACGATTATCGAGATAAATCATATTGCCCGAGCGTTAAAAGCAATGACTCCGCTTGACGGAGGAGACGAACGAATTATGCTAATATTCTATTCGCCATAAAATCGAGCTTAGATGGCAGATTTATCACGGAAAATTATTGAATAGAGAAAATCGATGCGCGGTATAAAAATATCGAACGTATCAACGATCCACGGCTCCTCTTCTACGGTATAATTCTAAACTCTTCCTTTTATGGCACGATATTAATATATCGTTATGGATCCATTCGTACGGATAAGGATCATTATCGTATATCAAATATTATTACATATATTTTGTAGAAAAAAAAAAAAAGCATAGAGAAAAAAGAACTTTTAAAGGATATTATTATTCGAAGAATATTCATTATACTTCGCTTTTATATCCCAGAAGCAAATTCATCGATCACCATAAAAAGGATTGAAATAGATGCGAGGTAATTTCGAAAGTTCGCGTAATTGGCGGCGAAATGGAAGAAAAATTTAACAAAAGAGAAAGGAGAGAAAGAGAGAAAAA